>NC_043968.1:13342472-13502472 GCF_902148855.1 Sphaeramia orbicularis
CAGGATTTATTTGGCTCTAGTAAACTCCACTATAATATACGCTGTGATTAGAGTAATTATCATCACAGAATCAATTTAGTCATTCAGTGTGTGGAACGTGGCTGTAAAAATGTCATACTTCTTAATGAAGATCAGTGGCTGTAGTCAGACTGAGTGGATATGGTGAATAATTCAGCTTGGGTACATTGTAAAGTAGAAGGGCACTGAGAGAGCACAGACCCGTTAAAAGATTAAACTAATCGCAAATAACCCCCCCCACCCCCGAGGGGAGGCAAAGGGTATTGTTTTTGGTTCAATTTGTTTTGGTTTGTTTGTTTGTTTCTTTGATTGTTAACACTCTAGCGGTATGAAGGTAGATTTGTTTCTTTATTATTCAATCAAAAGGAAAGGAAGGTTTTCTTTTAAAAACAACCTGATGTATTATATTATGTTTTTGTTTGTTCAAAAATAAGAATATTTTAGCATTGAGACCTGATGTATCAAATATGATACAGAAATGAAACTCATACATGGAAATTGATATTTAAAAGAAAATGTTTTGGGTTGTTCAGAAGGACCGATAAAGGCTCCTGGAATTTTCCGTCAATAATTTAATGGTTCACGCTTTACAGGGTTAAAACAGAAAAGTTTAGTAAAAAAAAAAAAAAAAAAGTAAAAAAGAAATGTATTGTTTGGTTGTATGTTGTTCTGTTTATAATTTAAATAAATCAATATCTATCTATCTATCTATCTATCTATCTATCTATCTATCTATCTATCTATCTATCTATCTATCTATCTATCTATCTGCTTAAACGTATTGATGTTAAAAAATGAACAAACATGTATTTCCTCCCTAGGCCTAAAATATCCCTCTCAAGAGCTTAAAGAAATTAAAAAGGTTTAACAATTATAGTTTTGGCTGTTTTTGAGTTGGTTTATGATTGTGGAATTGTTGTTTTTAGTGGGTTTATGGTTGTGGCATTGTAGTTTGGGATGTTTTTACGTTGGTTTATGATTGTGTAATTGTTTTTTGTTGTTGTTTTTTTGTTTTGGTGGGTTTATGGTTGTGGAATTGTTTGTGCAGTTTTTGGTGGGTTTATGATTGTGTAATTGTTGTTTTTGGTGGGTTTATGGTTGTAGAATTGTTATTTTTAGTGGGTTTATGGTTGTGAAATTGTAGTTTTGGCTGTTTTTGGTGGGTTTATAGTTGTAAATTTGTTGTTTTCTGCTGTTTTTGTGGGTTTATGGTTGTAGAATTGCTATTTTGGATTTGTGTTGTTATATTTTTGGGACAAAGGACAAATAAACACTATCTATCTATCTATCTATCTATCTATCTATCTATCTATCTATCTATCTATCTATCTATCTATCTATCTATCTATCTATCTATCTATCTATCTATCTATCTATCTACTTAAACGTATGATGCTAAAAAATGAACAAACATGTATTTCCTCCCTAGGCCTAAAAAATCCCTCTCAAGGGCTTAAAGAAATCAAAATGGTTTAACAATTTATGGTTGTGGAATTGTTGTTATTGTTGTTTTTGGTGGGTTTATGATTGTGTAATTGTTATTTTTAGTGGGTTTATGGTTGTGGAATTGTAGTTTTGGCTGTTTTTGGTGGGTTTATAGTTGTAAATTTGTTGTTTTCTGCTGTTTTTGGTGGGTTTATGATTGTGGAATTGTTGTTTTTGGTGGGTTTATGGTTGTAGAATTGTTATTTTTAGTGGGCTTCTGGTTGTGGAATTGTAGTTTGGGATGTTTTTACGTTGGTTTATGATTGTGTAATTGTTTTTTTTTGTTGTTTTTTTGTTTTGGTGGGTTTATGGTTGTGGAATTGTTGTTTGTGCTGTTTTTGGTGGGTTTATGATTGTGAAATTGTTGTTTGTGCTGTTTTTGGTGGGTTTATGATTGTGGAATTGTTGTTTTTGTTGCGTTTATGATTGTGTAATTGTTGTTTTTGGTGGGTTTATGGTTGTAGAATTGTTATTTTTAGTGGGTTTATGGTTGTGAAATTGTAGTTTTGGCTGTTTTTGGTGGGTTTATAGTTGTAAATTTGTTGTTTTCTGCTGTTTTTGGTGGGTTTATGGTTGTGGAATTGCTATTTTTGGATTTGTGTTGTTATATTTTTGGGACAAAGGACAAATAAACACTATCTATCTATCTATCTATCTATCTATCTATCTATCTATCTATCTATCTATCTATCTATCTATCTATCTATCTATCTATCTATCTATCTATCTATCTATCTATCTATCTATCTATCTATCTATCTATCTATCTATCTATCTATCTATCTACTTAAACGTATGATGCTAAAAAATGAACAAACATGTATTTCCTCCCGAGGCCTAAAAAATCCCTCTCAAGGGCTTAAAGAAATCAAAATGGTTTAACAATTTATGGTTGTGGAATTGTTGTTATTGTTGTTTTTGGTGGGTTTATGATTGTGTAATTGTTATTTTTAGTGGGTTTATGGTTGTGGAATTGTAGTTTTGGCTGTTTTTGGTGGGTTTATAGTTGTAAATTTGTTGTTTTCTGCTGTTTTTGGTGGGTTTATGATTGTGGAATTGTTGTTTTTGGTGGGTTTATGGTTGTAGAATTGTTATTTTTAGTGGGTTTCTGGTTGTGGAATTGTAGTTTGGGATGTTTTTACGTTGGTTTATGATTGTGTAATTGTTTTTTTTTGTTGTTTTTTTTGTTTTGGTGGGTTTATGGTTGTGGAATTGTTTGTGCAGTTTTTGGTGGGTTTATGATTGTGAAATTGTTGTTTGTGCTGTTTTTGGTGGGTTTATGATTGTGAAATTGTTGTTTGTGCTGTTTTTGGTGGGTTTATGATTGTGGAATTGTTGTTTTTGTTGCGTTTATGATTGTGTAATTGTTGTTTTTGGTGGGTTTATGGTTGTAGAATTGTTATTTTTAGTGGGTTTATGGTTGTGAAATTGT
This sequence comes from Sphaeramia orbicularis, assembly GCF_902148855.1. NCBI lineage: Eukaryota > Metazoa > Chordata > Actinopteri > Kurtiformes > Apogonidae > Sphaeramia > Sphaeramia orbicularis. The sequence continues at coordinate 13,345,408 of NC_043968.1, forward strand.
AGTTTTGGCTGTTTTTGGTGGGTTTATAGTTGTAAATTTGTTGTTTTCTGCTGTTTTTGGTGGGTTTATGGTTGTGGAATTGCTATTTTTGGATTTGTGTTGTTATATTTTTGGGACAAAGGACAAATAAACACTATCTATCTATCTATCTATCTATCTATCTATCTATCTATCTATCTATCTATCTATCTATCTATCTATCTATCTATCTATCTATCTATCTATCTATCTATCTATCTATCTATCTATCTATCTACTTAAACGTATGATGCTAAAAAATGAACAAACATGTATTTCCTCCCTAGGCCTAAAAAATCCCTCTCAAGGGCTTAAAGAAATCAAAATGGTTTAACAATTTATGGTTGTGGAATTGTTGTTATTGTTGTTTTGGGTGGGTTTATGATTGTGGAATTGTTGTTATTGTTGTTTTTTGTGGGTTTATGATTGTGGAATTGTCGTTTTTGGTGGATTTATGGTTGTAGAATTGTTATTTTTAGTGGGTTTATGGTTGTGAAATTGTAGTTTTGGCTGTTTTTGGTGGGTTTATAGTTGTAAATTTGTTGTTTTCTGCTGTTTTTGGTGGGTTTATGATTGTGGAATTGCTGTTTTTGGATTTGTGTTATGTTATATTTTTGGGACAAAGGACAAATAAACTCTATCTATCTATCTATCTAGCTAGCTAGCTAGCTAGCTAGCTATCTAATATTCTTAACTTGGCGAATGACGTTAACAATTTCCGCTTGCGACGTTAATGACAGCTGCTGTTGCAACACGTCTTCATTCTCATTGTGACACAGTTTGTTCCTTTGAGCCTATTATCACGTCAAGAGCCTCAGTACTTGGCAGGAAAGAAACAATGTCAAGGACTCGTAGTGCTGATTAGCTTGAGTGCACCACCCGTCTCTTCTTGGCATCATCATCACACGCTGCCTCGCTCTTCCCATGTTTGGCTGTGATGAGTTTCCAGGTGTGTGCTGTGTAAATTGTTGTAAATACAAAAGCCCTATCCTCTCCTCCTTCGCTGAATTCATCTGATAATTTGGCAAATGTTTTTATTTTGATAAATTTGCATCTTTTCTTCCTAAGCTCTACGGGGGGTTTCATATCAAACTGTAAATGTCAGGCAGGAACCACAAAGATTTTACTACAGTGTGTATTGTATTGTATTGTACTGGGTCTTTTGCCAGCTCTTGACACGCACCTTGATTAGAATAAGAATCCACGGAGAGAAGCGCAGTGTGTGAGGAAATACTGAGGTAACACTGGGCTTAGGTTTTCCACTCGGACGGCTTACCTGACAGACATCTTTCTTTATAATTCAGAATCATGAAAGCATGACCCTGGGATTTTTTTCTTTAGCTGCCTCTATTTCATCATTTGACAAAGATGTAAAGCAGAACTCAGCATTTTTAGACAGAAAAAAGGGACGGAAGGAAAATGTATACGGGGTAGGGGTGTAAGAAAATATCGGTTCTGCAATATATCATGATATTTCCTTTCACAATACTGCATCGACATTAAAAAGTACTATATCGATATTTTGAGGTATTTATTCAAATGCAGATATGGCGGAGGTTCATTTTTGTTTTTCTTTTATTTATTATTACACTGTAAAAAAAAAAAAAAAAAAGTAAAAAAAAAAGTAATATTCTGGCAGCCGAGGCACCAAAAAAATACTGTTAAATAACAGAAAATAACCGTCTCATAAAAATACAGTAGTTTTCCATAATATAAAAATACAGTTCTTTGCCCTAACTTTTAACATGAGATTTTACTTTTTTTTTTTTTTTTTTTTTACTTTTTAATGTTTAATAAAGAATATTTACATGTATTAAAACAATCAAATTACCTATATATATATATATATATATATATATATATATATATATATATATATATATATATATATATTTATACAGGGTGGGGAAGCAAAATTTACAATGAACATTTAGTTGTTTTTTCTCAGCAGGCACTACGTCAATTGTTTTGAAACCAAACATATATTGATGTCATAATCATACCTAACACTATTATCCATACCTTTTCAGAAACTTTTGCCCATATGAGTAATCAGGAAAGCAAACGTCAAAGAGTGTGTGATTTGCTGAATGCACTCGTCACATCAAAGGAGATTTCAAAAATAGTTGGAGTGTCCATAAAGACTGTTTGGAAAGAAGAGAATGACTATGAGCAAAACTATTACGAGAAAGTCTGGAAGATACTATTAAAGAAGAATGGGAGAAGTTGTCACCCGAATATTTGAGGAACACTTGCACAAGTTTCAGGAAGCGTGTGAAGGCAGTTATTGAGAAAGAAGGAGGACACATAGAATAAAACATTTTCTATTATGTACATTTTCTTGTGGCAAATAATATCTCATGACTTTCAATAAACTAATTGGTCATACACTGTCTTTCAATCCCTGCCTCAAAATATTGTAAATTTTGCTTCCCCACCCTGTATATAAATATATATATATATATATATATATATATATATATATATATATATATATATATATATATATATATAAAATTCTGTTTTATTTTTTATTTTTACACCCAGATGGACTATATTTTACTTGACTGGTATATGTGACCATTTACATGCTCTTTGTGCTGAACCTGTAATATTAAACTATATACCATACATTTTTCTGTCATTCTCAATATCTTCTGTGTTGGTTGGAAAATATACTATGTCAAGTGTGTAAAAAATTCAAAGCAAAAAGAAGAAAAACAGACTGACAAGGCACAGATTATCGACACACTGTAAAACCCATTTCACACCAAAGACTGACAATGAAACAAACCGAAAATGTCGAACTACTTGCAACACACCCGTCTGCACCATTCAGAAAACCTGCCAGTTTACGCCGACGCACCAAGACAAGATGGTGTATTGTTTCTTCACTTTCATTCTATGGTTGCTGCCAGATTTTCGGGGGTGGGGGTGTTGTAGCTAGATAGGACCTGTTGGTCTTTTGAAAAATGAATGAGGGCAGTGAGTTATTTACTACAGTTGCATTTGTTGTGTTGATGAAAGAGCAAAAACATTAAGAAAAAAAGGAGGAAAAAAAAAGCTGGTCGAGGGATTTCTCCTGTATAACCCTTGAACAGTTCTGTAGTTTGTAGAGTTGGTGATCATAACCACCTAAGCAGAGAAAATACTAACCAGAAAGAGAATATTTCATCAGGGAATCAACCGATAACAAAGCATTATTGTTTGTCACTGAAACATTAACCTGTTTAACCCTGACCATATTTTAAGGGGAAAAACGTCTAAAAAGACATACCCAAAGTAAATGATGAATTACTTATAATACTTATAATAATGAGGTTCATATGGATGTTCTTGGTGTCTATGGACATTTAGAGACCTCACAGAATCTATTCCCATTGTCTAAAATATTGTATCTATTACTATGCCTGAATAAACTGTAACAAACTAAAAGAGAAATTAGAATTTTTTAATCCTCATCTGTTTTTTTTCCTGGATTGACGATGATATGCATAAATTAATTGTTCGCGTCGGAGATTTTTAATAGTGTATATTTCATCTCACAAAGATTAAAAATCATGTTTGAACATTAAAGTTTGCACTAAAATACACTTTTGATGTACTTTTATTAACATTAGGGTCTAAACTTTGAGCAAAAGTTGAAAAAAACTTCCATTGTCCTGATTTATTATATATTTATAGTAGATGAATATTAATATAATTTTTTTGGCCCACGGGTGGGCTGATAGGGCTAAAGACCCAAACATCCACTGGTGACCAAAAGTTTCGACTGATCTAAACTGTTTAATAACTGTTGATCCACTAATCCAGGGGTGTCAAACTCATTTTAGTTCAGTTCCACATTCAGCTAAATTTGATATGAAGTGGGCCGGACCAGTAAAATAATAACATAATAATATATAAATAATGTCAGCTCCAAATTTTTCTCCATGTTTTGAAGTAAAAATCAAAAAATGTGAATAACATGAACAAACTGAAAAAATAAGTGTAATTTTTACACTATTATGTCTTAACTAAAAGGATTGTTAATATCTTAGTGCAGTGGTTCCCAACCTTTTTAGGCTCGTGACCCCATTTTACCATCACAAATTTCTGGCGACCCCAGACATTCAAAACAGAGACATTTTTTTGATCAAAAAAATGTGTTTATGATCATGTAATTGTTTTCTATACAATATTGCAAATAAAGGTTAATTGTAGATGACATTTAGTCTATATAATGTATATTATTATGGACGGAGGCAGAAAATCCAGGTGTAGATTACTGCACAAAGTGAGAATTTGATTTTCCTTGGTCAGGATATGTACAGTCAGTCCAGCTTGGGTTTACAAGGCTGACAATTAATACTGAACAAACAAGAACTCAAACTATGAATTATGAAAGAGCTGCAGCATCTGAAACCGACCACAATGAACATTTGACAGATAAACAGAACCACAGTGCTGCAGTTTCACACTCACAGTTTGTCATGTCTTTTATGGATTGGGATTGTCTCTGTCAATTCACCACATATTTTTTATTTGTCATTTTATATTTATTTTTATCAATTACTCGAATTTTCAGGCGACCCCATTTGAATTCCAGGCGACCCCAAGGTTGAAAAATACTGTCTTGGTGTAATTTTTGCATTTCACAAATTCATCCCATAGGCCGGACTGGACTGGACCCTTTGGTGGGCCGGATTTGGCCCCCAGGCTGCATGTTTAACACTAATCCGATCAATACGTGTAAATATTGTATTGCATCGTGAGATATCACACACGTATCTTTAATACAGGGTGGGGAAGCAAAATTTACAATGAACATTTAATTGTTTTTTCTCAGCAGGCACTACGTCAATTATTTTGAAACCAAACATATATTGATGTCATAATCATACCTAACACTATTATCCATACCTTTTCAGAAACTTTTGCCCATATGAGTAATCAGAAAAGCAAACGTCGAAGAGTGTGTGATTTGCTGAATGCACTCGTCACATCAAAGGAGATTTCAAAAATAGTTGGAGTGTCCATAAAGACTGTTTATAACGGAAAGAAGAGAATGACTATGAGCAAAACTATTACGAGAAAGTCTGGAAGATACTATTAAAGAAGAATGGGAGAAGTTGTCACCCGAATATTTGAGGAACACTTGCGCAAGTTTCAGGAAGCGTGTGAAGGCAGTTATTGAGAAAGAAGGAGGACACATAGAATAAAAACATTTTCTATTATGTCAATTTTCTTGTGGCAAATAAATTCTCATGACTTTCAATAAACTAATTGGTCATACACTGTCTTTCAATCCCTGCCTCAAAATATTGTAAATTTTGCTTCCCCACCCTGTATATTGAATCGTACATACAGTATCGAGATGCGTATCGTGTCAACCTTACAACTAAGATTCCCAACCCTAGTCTGTACAGATGTAACTGTTTGAAGACAGCAAGATGAGTGTAAGTTTAAAAATAAGATGTGCTGCTGGAAAGATGAATATTAGAGTGTGTAATGGACTAAATTATGGTATGGGGGCAGCTCTGCTTCTCTATGTGCAACACAAATGGCCTACTTTATGCGTGAGCTGTTGGGACAGCACATTCCACCTGTGTCCAGTCAATGTCGCTGCAGCTGCTGAACTGACCCAGTTGCTGCACGTCTTGTCTGCGACAGACTGTCTCTCACACTTGTTGTTTCCAGCAGACATCAGACATGCAACCACAAGGGGGAATCATTTCAAAAGTCCAGCTTAGGCAGCAACAATGACAGCCCCAATAACTAAACACTCACACCGACAGTGACATCAAGAGACAAACTGAGCCGCAGTCGCAGATTTTAGATTAACCGTCACAGATGAGGAGTGACAGGGCAGAGTGAGCCAGGAGACAGACCTCAGCAGCATCAGACGGAATCAGAAAGTTTATTGTCAAGCAGGTGAGCAGGCCTGGCTTTAAAGCTACGAAAAAGTACACATGAAAGAATGTGCAAATGTGACTTTTTAAAGGAGTGATATTTTGTTTTTTTAAATGGAATTATGCGTTTTAAAACATTTCCCTGTGGTCTACATAAACTGTAAATGCTCTGTTTGGGTCTGAATTCTTCATTAACCCTTTCATGCACGAATTATAAGAACCTTAATCAAAATTTTTTCCTGAGTGTTTTTATTCCCCTTTAGGCATGAATACAATGCGACTGAAAAATTTCTTCTGAAAAATAAATGTAAAAATAAAATAAAATAAAATAATTAAAAAAATTTTTTTAATGCATTAAAAAAAATGGAAAAAAAAAAAAATTCTTATGAACCTATTTTTCATGAAGTTGCAAAAATATCCACTCATCTGGAGACCACACATTTAATTTTTGACGCACAGAAACATCTATTTACTGATAAATTGTGTGAAAACTATGGGGAGGGCTTGTGATTCTGGGGGTTTATGCTCAGGAGAGATCTACATAATTTTACCAGTTCATGTCAGAAAAGATATGTAGTGTCTTAAAACTTTAATAAAGATATGTGTAAAAAAACAAACAAACAAAAAAAAAAAAACCAGAAAAGAACAACAAAATCCATGAAAATACAAGAGAACAGCTGTAGAGTAGCTGTTCATTGTAGTGACCACTATGCATGAAAGGGTTAATTCAACTCTACAGGTCTGTCTTCAACCCTATTTCTGAGTAATAATAATAATAATAATAATAATAATAATAATAATAATAATAATAATAATAATAATAATAATAATCTTTATTTATATAGCACTTTTCATACATTAAAAACTGTAGCACAAAGTGCTTTACATATCAGTTTAAAAATCAGTGCCGCCCCCCACCCACACCCACCCACTCACCCGCACACACACACTCACCCGCACACACACATACACACACACACACATATATATGCAAACCCACAAGCTCACACATACTTAAGAAGACTGGCTGAGCACGGGTAGACCAGAACAAAAATGTAAAAGTAAAAGAGGAGGCGCTGTCTCAGGGAGCCATCCGCACCAGGAGGCAGCCACCGACCCCGGCAACCAGGCACCAGCAACACAGCCCCGCATCCCAACCAGTGGGAGAGGGCCAACTGGGGCCCCACACCCACCAGAAAGGAGCGGACCCCAGTGAGAGAAGGCGCCACAGCCCCCGGAGTCCGCAGCCGCCCCCCGGCATGGAGGGCTCCCTCTGATGAAACTCCAGAGAATAAGAAACATTAAAAAGATATAAAAGAATTGATTAAAAGAAGCTAAATTTAAGACATATATGAAAACGACACCAGAAAGGTTGTTTTGAGCGCTGGCCCTTTAAATGCACATGCCCCACCCCCTCCAGGTTGTTGGCTGTGCTGCTCTGTCCCACTCAACCAACAACCGAATATTTTAGGTAATCGGCTCGAAGTTTGGACATATTTTCAGTATGGACTACAACCGCTGCTGCTGAGAAACAATTATGTTGTACTCGGAGAAATGTTTGTCGGAAGTCTTGACCTTATATGTGCAAATGTTGTGACGTAACTAGTTATAGACGCAACAAATTAATAACCCCTTTAGCCCTATCAGCCCGCCGGCGGGCCGAAGAAATTACATTAATATTCATCTACTATAAAAACATAATAAATCAGGACAATGGATGTTTTTTTCAACTTTGCTCAAAGTTTAGAACCTAATGTTAATAAAAGTACATCAAAAGTGTATTTTAGTGCAAACTTTAATGTTCAAACATCTTTTTTAATCTTTGTGGGGTGAAATATACGCTATTAAAAATCTCTGACACAAACAGTTAATTTATGCATATCATCGTCAATCCAGCCGAAAAAAAAACAGGCGAGGATAAAAAAATTCTAATTTCTCTTTTAGTTTGTTACAGTTTACTCAGGCATAGTAATAGATACAATATTTTAGACAATGGGAATAGATTCTGTGAGGTCTCTAAATGTCCATAGACACCAAGAACATCCATATGAACCTTATTACTGTGAAGTAATTCATCATTTACTTTGGGTATGTCTGTTTAGGCGTTTTTCCCCTGAAAATATGGTCAGCAGGAATTAAAACAGGTTGTACAAATCCACTTGATTGTTGCCAAAATGAATATAAAGATAGCTTTGCAGCATCTGAAGGGTCCAAATTCAAACTTTATGAACTCTTTGGGTCCAAATACACAAATAAATGAACCAAAGTCTAATAAAAGTGGGTTTAGCAAAATATGACCTCTTTAAGTACATTTCTCTGTGTAGAGTAGCTTAAAATGGATTCATAAATCAGTTTTCTGTCAGGAAAAGTAGAGCAAAGCCCCTTTCAGCGAATCATTTACTGTCAAAAATTATATCAGGAATCCTGTCAGTACTAATAATTATTATGCAAATGTAAGTGTGATAAAAATCCAATTTCATCCTGATGTTAAAAGCCTGCAGAATTAACCGAATGAATGATTTGACCATCAACACAGAAACTTTAAGCATAATCAACTTAAGCACATAATGTGAATATAAATGTATCACATATCTGTAATGTGTGTGTAAAATGAATATCATATTCATATAATGTTTCATTTATGCCTAATCACATGAACATGAGAATAGTGTTTTATGTTCCTATAGAATGAGCCATTTATCAGTCCCTCCAGAAAAACGCGACTATGAGATCGAATTATACAATGCATAATCTCGCAAACAGCGCACAGTATGCTGGGCTCCATGTTTTTGTTTTTTTTTGTTAAAGGTCGCTTATTCATCGTAATGATAGCATATTTACACTCCAAATACACAAATCATGTGGGGCTTACATGATTTCATAATCCCGCATAAAGTAAAAAAAAATGTTGCATTGTAACTTGAGACAGGTAGTGATGTAATATGCGACACACAATGTCAACGGCTCGCACATCCACAGAAGGAAACTAACCACGAGACTCTGAAATTTTCATGAATCTCAGTCTCATTCCAGGTTTCGTGTGTAACCCATCGTGTCCACTTGTGTTACATACAAAACCTGCCCATTTAAACACAAATAAATCCTCAGTGATTTTGCAACAACAGTCATTTTTGTGAAACACTCTGCCTTGTATAATTAGTTCGATTCCTAAAATGTACCTGTGAGAGAATAAAAAGATATATAAAAAAAACAGTAGCGTGTAATTTTTGTGTCCTTTTTTATCATGTTACATGCAGATTTTTGTGTAAAAAATAATATAAAAATGTGTTTTATCTGAAAAACTGTTTCCCTTTTATCTCAGTAAATATTTATTTTTAAAACAGACCCAAAGTGCCTCCACACTTGCATCATAAACTGCAAAAATCTAAATCTTACCAAGTGTATTTTTCTCATTTCTGGTCAAAATATTTCATCACACTTAAAATAAGACAGAATCACCTAAAGAGTAACTTTTCAGTGTGATATAATAACTTATTTTTAGACAACAGATCTTGAAAATCTTACTTCAAGAAATCTTACTAAGATAATTTTCACGTGTTCCATTGGCAGATGTTCTTGCTTAATTCAAGATTTTTTTTTTTTTGCTTAATTCAAGCAACAAAAAAAATTTTTTTTAAAAATCTGCCAATGGAACATGTGAAAATTATCTTGGTAAGATTTCTTGAAGTAAGATTTTCAAGATCTATTGTCTAAAAATAAGTTCTTATATCTCACTGAAAAGTTACTCTTTAGGTGATTATGTCTTATTTTAAGTGTGATGAGATATTTTGACTAGAAATGAGAAAAATACACTTGGTAGGATTTTGATTTTTGCAGTGTAGCCACTCAGGACAGGACAGAATATGTAGAAATAAGTAAAAAATAAATAAATAAATATAATTTATTATTATTATTATTATTATTATTATTATTATTATTATTATTATTATTAATAATAATAATAATAATAATAAATAAATAAATAAAAATTAAGATAAAAATGAAAAAAAAAGGAACTGAAATAATACTAGAGTTCTACGTTTGAGGAAACCATTTTGAATTATATTATTATTATTATTATTATTATTATTATTATTATTATTATTATTATTATTATTATTATTATTATTATATATTTTGACCAGAAATGAGAAAAATACACTTGGTAATATTAGGATTTTTGCAGTGTAATATTAGTCTATATGCTTGAATATTTACCCCCTATGTCCTGTTTTTAGAGACCAGTTTCATAGAAGCACCCATCTCGTAAACCTAAACCTAATCCACTAAATTTGTCAATAAATATCCTCTCTTGTTACATGAAAAGGTTTCATTCCACTGACAAACGTGTTGTCAGAGTACGTAAGTTTGCATCTATCCATGTTCCAGCACATGCAGCCATACGTTCAGCAGCTAAATTATGCACGTTCCCTTGTTCTGCTGGGAAAGTATACACATGCGAAAAGAAAAGCGGTCAGGCAGCTACAGTATACCTCCACTCTTCTATCCAACACACCTCATCTCCCTGTGGCATGTGACGTTATTGTACGTTTAGGCTAATTGACGACGCTGGCAGGTAGAGGGTCCCACTGGGGCCTTTTGGGAGCTGTGGATCCAATATTGTGGCAGACAGACTCAGGCAGAGGCAACGTGGAACCTGCTTATTACTGGTGACACGTCATCAAAACGGAGCTGTGGCTAATAAGTAAGCAGACCCCAAGAGGGGCTCTGATGGAAGGATGTTGGCGGCAGGAAAATATGGTCTCATCTAACAGCTTTTTATTGAAATGACACAAAGGTTTCTCTGACTTCTCTTGTGGGAAACATGGAATTAAATGCTTCTGCTTTGCCAGAACTATGCATTACTGTTTGAACTGTGTCTGTGCATAGTGAAGAGTAGTGTCATAACCATTCACTGGACATGTGACCCACCAGATATGTGACATTTGATGGGCTTTTTACATTTGTATTTTAGTCTATTTTACAGCCATTATTACCTCCGCCAAGGAATGGTTATGTTTTCATCGGGGTTTGTCTGTTTATTTGTCTGTTTGTTTGTTTGTCTGTTAGCAAGATAACTCAAAAAGTTAAGGATGGATTTGGATGAAATTTTCAGGAAATGTTGATACTGGCACAAGGAACAAATGATTGCATTTTGGTGGTGATTCGGGGGGTGGGGGGGGGTGATATGCCTTGGCGGAGGTCTGTGTTCTCCAAGCGCTTTTCTAGTTTTTATATTTTGTTATGACCCTGGGTCATAATTTGTCTATTTATATGTATATGTACAGGGTGACACAAAAAAACGGGAACTTTTTAACAATCCAATAAAACCAAGAGTGATGGAAGAAAAATATTTTATTCATAGTAATTGAAACCTTAAACCATGCCATTTAAGAAACAATGATGGAATTCTCATTTTTTTAAAATTACTTCCTGTAGATGGCGTCCTCCTGTACGAATGCATTCTTGAAATCTGCTGTTGAGATTCCTCATTGACCGCTGCAACATCTCAGCTGGGATACTGTGAATTTCATCCTGAATTCTCTGTTTTAACTCATCCAGAGTTCTTGGTCGAGTCGTGTACACTTTACTCTTGAGATAGCCCCACAAGAAAAAATCACAAACGGACAAATCTGGCGATCTAGGGGGCCAGGGAACGTTACCGAATCTTGAGATCACACGGTTACCGAACAATTCTCGCACAGTCCCCAGTGGTTACAAAAAAACGGGAATTTTTTAAGTGCGTATTGGCAGACATGAGCAAGTGGCAGCACTGTGAGACAGTGACCTTGAGCAAGTAAACACACCCCCATTTTAGTAACCATTGGTGGCTGTGCGAGAATTGTTCGGTAACCATGTGATCTCAAGATTCGGTAACGTTCCCTGGCCCCCTAGATCGCCAGATTTGTCCGTTTGTGATTTTTTCTTGTGGGGCTATCTCAAGAGTAAAGTGTACACGACTCGACCAAGAACTCTGGATGAGTTAAAACAGAGAATTCAGGATGAAATTCACAGTATCCCAGCTGAGATGTTGCAGCGGTCAATGAGGAATCTCATCAGCAGATTTCAAGAATGCATTCGTACAGGAGGACGCCATCTACAGGAAGTAATTTTTAAAAAATGAAAATTCCATCATTGTTTCGTAAATGGCATGTTTTAAGGTTTCAATTACTATGAATAAAATATTTTTCTTCCATCACTCTTGGTTTTATTGGATTGTTAAAAAGTTCCCGTTTTTTTGTGTCACGCTGTATATGTGTTTTCTGTTTAGTGTGCGTGTTCTCCCCTCGTCCTCTAGGTGTGCTGTGCCCTTTTGCGTCTTTTTTTTTTTTTTTTTTCTGCAGGAAGCGGATTGGTGGAGGGTGATTGCCCAGCCCCTTTAAAAATGGCCCCGGAGCTTCCGTTTGCTCTGTCTCTTGCCTCCTGCCAGCTCTCAACCCTGTGTTCCTGTGTGTGACCGTCAGTCTTCGTGTGCTCGTGTGAAATTCGATTGTATCTAGTTGTAAATAGTTTTTGTAAATTGAACCTTTTTCTGGTAGAGGAGGCCGGCTCTTTGGTTTTGCCATTTTCTCCTGTTTTTTGGTTAGGAAGTTTAGGTAAATTTTCTGTATTTTATTTCTTGCATTTATTTTAAGCAGGTAATTTAGTTTGAACAGTAAAGAAGATATTTTGTTTGTTGTTTTGGCCGCTCCCTCCCCTAACCCTCCTTTAGTTGATATCAAAATAAATATTGTGAATTTTAGTTTGTGACTGATGTGTGTGCTCGGGAGCTGGCAGGGGACAAAAGTGAGCATATTATGTTCGCCCTGGTGAAGCCCTAGGCCGGGGCGTAACAATTTATTCATAATCATTCATTCACAGTCAAACCTTTTTATGTGATGATGTACATCATACCTTCAACAGTCATATGCTCCTTTTCTCTGTGCTACTGGTTTGTTCCAATAATTACCTCCGCCAAGGAACGGTGAAGGTTGTTTTCATCTGGGTTTGTTTGTTTTTTTGTTTGCTTGTTTGTCTGTTTGTTCGTCTGTTAGCAAGATAACTCAAAAAGTTATGGAATTATTTTGATGAAATTTTCAGGAAAAGTTGATACTGGCACAAAGAACAAATGATTAAATTTTGGTGGTGATTCGGCGGGGGGGGGCTGATATGCCTTGGCAGAGGTCTGCGCTCTCTGAATGCTTTTCTAGTTTTTATATTTTTCAAGATTCAAGTTTCACTTTATTGTCATTCAAACACAATACCAACACAGATACAGTGCAGAACAAAATTATGTTTCATCAACTTATTTGCGTAGACACAAGAAATATAAAAACACCTTTGCAGCCAACAACATGTAGGAACAGCTTACAGAACAATAAATAAGACAATAGAGCACAGGTGTCAAACATGCGGCCGGGGGGCCAAATCTGGCCCGCCAAAGGTTCCATTCCGGCCCACAGGATGAAAGTGCAAAAATTAACCCTTAACAGTCAAGGTTGTCCAAATCATTTTTGGTTCAGGGTCCACATACAGACCAATGTGATCTACGGTAAAAATAACAACACAATAACCCATAAATAATGACAACGACAACTTTTCTTTGTGAAAAATTCTGTGGAAAAAATATAAGTGAAAAAAAATAACATTACACTGTGAAAATATTTACATGTACAAAATTATTTTTTCCACAATAAAATGCAAGTAAATACATAAATATAAACAAAGATGAACAACAGGAAATGTGCAATTTTAACAATATTCTGCCTGTTACTAAATGTTTTGTGCATTTATGGATCGACTGTGATCTGTAGTTGTGTTAATAATAAGAGATGGAATGTTGTAGAAAATGTTCAAATTTTAGTTCCAAACTCCAAAATTTTTACAATATTCTGCCTGTTACCAAAAATTTCTGTAACATTGTGTGTAATGTACATGTATAAATAATAAGTTGAGGCATAATATTGTTAAAATTGCACAAATTTTTCAAATGAAATTTCTGTTTTTTCAGGTTATTCACATCTTTTTTGTAAAATGTAAATATTTTCATAATTTAATGGGGGGGGGGGGGGGGGGGGGGGTTTGTACTAAAACAAAATGAAAAACTTGGATTTGTCATTATTTATAGATTTTTAAGTCATTATTTTACTGGTCTGGCCCGCTTGAGATCAAATTGGGCTAAATATGGCCCCTGAACCGAAATGAATTTGACATCCCTGCAATAGAGCATAAAAGGGCAATAGATTAAACCCACAATATAAATATAAATAAATCTATATTTTTATTTATTGTCATTCATTCATAGTCAAACCTATTTATGTGATAATGGCGTACATCATACCTTCAAAAGTCATATGTTCCTTTTCTCTATGCTACTGGTTTGTTCCAATAATTACCTCTGCCAAGGAACGGTGAAGGTTATGTTTTCATCTGGGTTTGTTTGTCTGTTTGTCGCACTGATCGGCAATGGCGGACGTTTGTGCTCTCCGAGTGCTTTTCTAGTTAATGCATGGAACCCCCCACAGAACTATGTTTATGTTTATGTTTATGTTTACGCATTTGGCAGACGCTTTTTTCCAAAGCGACTTACAGGGGAAAACCAATTAAATCACTCAATCAATCAAATTTTATTTATATAGCGCCAGATCACAAAAAAGTTATCTCTTGACATTTTATATATAGAGTTGGTCAAAACCAGACTCTAAGTCAATTCTACAGAAACCCAACAGAATCCTCCTGGAGCAAACACTTGTGACTGGTGACAGTGGCGAGGAAAAACTTCCCTTTAACAGCAGAAACCTCGAGCAGACCCAGACTCCTGGAGGATGGCCGTCTGCCTTGACCAGTTGGGGTTAAAGAGAGAGAGTAGAGAAGGGGAAAAGAAAGAGAGCGATAGAGATAGGGACTGGGGGAGAGGGGTAGAAGGGGGGAGTAGGGGGAGACACATGGAGGCGGTTGAGGATAAGTGAGTGGTGATGATGAGGGCAGGGAAGAGGCCGGACCACCGCAGCAGGTCCAGAGATAATCGTGAAAGAATCTGTGGTTGTCCTGGGAAAAACCTTATTAGAATATTTAAAATGGAATGTTTGAAAGTGCTAGGACAGGAGGTGCTCTCGGAAGAGCTGGGTCTTCAGGAGCTTCTTGAAGATAGGCAGGGATGACTCTGTTCTTGTAGCACTTGGTAGAGCGTTCCACCAACGTGGAACGACCCATGAAAAGAGCCTGGATTGTCTTGTACAAGGTCTGGGGACCACCAGACTACGTTCCCCAGACGAGCGGAGTGGTCGTGGGGCGACATAAGCTTTTATTAGTGCACCTAAGTAGACAGGAGCAGACCCACGGAGAATTTTGTAGGCTAGGATTAAAGATTTGAATTTGATGCGGGCAGCTATGGGTAGCCAGTGTAACTCAATGAGTAAGGGGGTGACATGTGCCCTTTTAGGCTGATTGAAGACCAGACGCGCTGCTGCATTCTGGACCATCTGTAGTGGTTTGACAACACAAGCTGGGAGGCCCGTTAGAAGAGCATTGCAGTAGTCAAGACGGGAGATGACCATAGTCTGCACCAGGAGCTGGGTGGCCTGTTCGGTTAGGTATGGCCTGATCTTTCTTAGGTTGAACAGAGAGAACTAGATCCAATGAAGTTGTATTAAACCCATAAAGACCCAGTGCTACTCTTGTGGCAGTTCCCAAATGAATTTTCCATTCTATTTAACCTTTCTTAAGTGATTTATCATCATTTATTACAATATTCTCCTCTTTATGTTGATTTTTTTCCCCCAGTGACAATCAAGCATTTTCCTGTATTTAATTTACTGATCATGTAGATGTTCATAAAAATTCTGATAACATTTGAGGGGTTATTTATAAGAAACAGAGAAAACTGAAGAAAAAAATGGACTTTTTCAGTAAAATCTACCATTAACTGAACATAAACTTAGAGTCTCCATCCACTGTCATTGATCCAACTCCATGGGTTTCACTGGTGAATCAATGTTCTAGTAGATGATGGTGTTTCCACGGTAACTACGGAGCCTCTGAACGTCCAAATGGGTCATATCTGATGACCATGAAAAGATGACAAAACTGCATTTTACACCAATTATTTACATGGATTGACAGAATTAGTGGATCATCAGGCATTAAACGTTTCCATCAGTAGATGCTTTTGGTCTTTGGTGTATATTTAGGTCTTTATGGGTTAATGTTGTTTCACTGAAGTAGAGCATCAACCCCCCTTATCAAACACCTGGAAATGAAATGCTATGAATTATTCATAAATTTGACATTTCCTAAGGAAGATATTTGACTAATACTCGCTAAAGTCAGTATAGTTTTTAGCTTTCTGACTGCTTGTCATGACTTGTGATCAAACGGTAACTATTTAACACTGGTAAAGGAAACTGTGAGAATCATGTGTGTGAGATTTAACATTCACGATCACAGGCTATATTTAGCAAAATACTGAATTCTGTTTGATGTCTGCAGGGTGAGATGTAGAAGAGAAAATGTCTGCTGTTTTTAATTAAATAACTATCCTCAGTCGTATGCATCGTCAGGTTCATATTTCAAGTGGGATTGTAGAAATGGAATATTTTCCTTCATGTTAATACATGCAGATTTACATGGAATATTTGTTGCTTCTTTCATATGACCAATTCAGACCAAGAGACTGGTAAAGTTGTTCTGTTTGTAGCAGGTAAATATTCAGTGAGCATAGATGAGCATCATTACCCGCCCCCCGAAGAGGAGGAGTAATCTCAGCATTGTGGAGATTTTTCAAAATAAATGACGGTGACAAAAGTAACGCTGACCGCAAGTAACGTTAAAGACACAGACGGATACGGACGCAGCATTCTGTCCATCCTCTGCGTACATTCCATCTGTTTTAGGAACTCGTGGATGCGTACCCAGACGGAGAATACCAGAGGATCTGTTCAAAGAGCGACTGTGTGAGTTAGAGAAAAACTACTGACAGATTTAGGACAACTCCCCTCATCAACATCAATATCAATATCAATATTAGTATCCACATTAGTGTTACCTCTGTCGTCTCCATGTTCATTATTCCTGACTTTCTCCTTCTCAAAAAACTTTACTCTTCTTCGTGGTATTTGTCCAGTTATGGTTAATTCAGAGCGGCGCCCTCTGGTGGATTAATTGACAAACGCTCATTCCAACACATTAAATGTCAGTAGCAGCACTTTTTTCCAGTCAGACTAATGACAACGACAATAAAGCACATTTACTAAAGGAACTAAGAACTGGAATGGGATTATAAAGTACTCATATCGGTACTCGGTACCACAAGTACACAAATGTAAGTACTTGTGCTTGTACTCGGTCTGGAAAGAAGTGGTATCGGTGCATCCCTATTAATAATATACAATATTTACCTTGGGTTTTGAGCTACAAAAGCTGATTTAGTGATGTTTTAAAACATTTTCACAAACACTATGAGCAGACAATATGTGTAAAATTATGTCATCACTGTGTCCTCCGTTCCTCTATGAAAAAAAAATCCAAACACTTGAGTAAAGGCATAAGAACTGATATGACTCCATTACTCAAGTAAAAGTACAAAGGTATAAGCTCTGAAATACAGGGTGACACAAAAAAACAGGAACTTTTAAACAATCCAATAAAACCAAGAGTGATGGAAGAAAAATATTTTATTCATAGTAATTGAAACCTTAAAACATGCCATTTAAGAAACAACCGAACAATTCTCACACAGCCGCCAATGGTTACTACAATGGATACAAAAAAACGGGAATTTTTGAAGTGCGTATTGGCAGACATGAGCAAGTGGCAGCACTGCGAGACAGTGACCTTGAGCAAGTAAACACACCCCCATTTTAGTAATCATTGGCGGCTGTGCGAGAATTGTTCGGTAACCATGTGATCTCAGGATTCGGTAACGTTCCCTGACCCCCTAGATCGCCAGATTTGTCCGTTTGTGATTTTTTTCTTGTGGGGCTATCTCAAGAGTAAAGTGTACACGACTCGACCAAGAACTCTGAATGAGTTAAAACAGAGAATTCAGGATGAAATTCACAGTATCCCAGCTGAGATGTTGCAGCGGTCAATGAGGAATCTCAACAGCAGATTTCAAGAATGCATTCGTACAGGAGGACGCCATCTACAGGAAGTAATTTTTAAAAAATGAAAATTCCATCATTGTTTTTTAAATGGCATGGATTAAGGTTTCAATTACTATGAATAAAATATTTTGGTAACACTTTACTTGAAGGTCTAGT
This sequence comes from Sphaeramia orbicularis, assembly GCF_902148855.1. Classification (NCBI taxonomy): domain Eukaryota; kingdom Metazoa; phylum Chordata; class Actinopteri; order Kurtiformes; family Apogonidae; genus Sphaeramia; species Sphaeramia orbicularis. Next base: position 13,363,556 of record NC_043968.1, read on the forward strand.
TTATAATGCATTAAGCGCACATTCATAAGACAGTATAACACATTTATAATGCATTATAAAAGTCATTACAACAGTTTATGATCATGTAAAACAACTTATACCAAGGTTAATAAAGTATTATAAGTGTAGGCATAAAGTATTATAAATTCAGCTTTCATAATGTTTTATACCTCCATATCAAAGTGACAACAGTGTTTGTAGGAAGAATCTCAAGTCCTGGGTTACAGAACACATTATCATTGTATGATATAACACAAGTATGATGACGTATGAGCAGTATCTGCTGGCTCTAAGTAAAGTGTAGGTCAGAAATTATACATCCAAGTGTTCTTAATAACTCTTTATTTTGCAAAAACAAAACATTAAAAGAACAGAGACAGTAAATAGAAATGTTACATGTTGCTTTATACATAAATAAAAAAAATAATGTGGCAGCTCTAAATCTTTGTTAATTCAAACACATACTTTTTGTTTTTTTTTTTTTTTAATAAATATGAAATTCCTTAAATAGATGGCTATAGGGACCAGTGACAAAACCTAACGAAGTTCCCCACCCAAAAAACTAAATTCTGTCACACTGCTTTGGTATTGATGTATAAAACATTATGAAAGCTGAATTTATAATACATTAGGCCTACACTTATAATACTTTATTAACCTTGGTATAAGTTGTTTTACATGATCATAAACTGTTGTAATGACTTTTATAATGCATTATAAATGTATTATAATGTCTTATGAATGTGCGCTTAATGCATTATAAACTAGACCTTCAAGTAAAGTGTTACCAATATTTTTCTTCCATCACTCTTGGTTTTATTGGATTGTTAAAAAGTTCCTGTTTTTTTGTGTCACCCTGTATATAGAAAGGGTAAAAGTTAGACATTTTTATATTTCTACCGGTTGGGTCTGTACTGAAACTTACCTCATTCGTGTTGGTATCAAGAACAGATTAAGAACACAGAGGTCCCTGGACACAGTGTGAGACCCCCCTCCTTCTCTGACTCCACACACACAATCCAGGTTTACTTCCTAGTTTTCAGCAGAGGCCACCGGCTTCAGGAAAAACCTGCAGCTCACACAGGACTCACACTGACAGAATATAGACTGTGATCACAATCCAAAACAAAACTATATCATAAGACAGATATATTGTTATCATACAGCTTTCACTTTGTCCTCCAAAGGTAAACCTATATCAGTAATTCATATACAGGATTTCCACATCCTGATATAGAGACACAATCACACAACGGACTAAAGTTTCCCAAAAACAACCAATATTAAATGAACTGAATGACCTTCTCAGTGTAGAAACAAAACATCAGCACAGACAACAACATACAGGACAGCCCATAATACTCAAACATATAAGGAAATGCTGTTTCTTGTGCAGGACACAGCGTTATTAAAAACAGCTTTGTTCCTGTCGCCGTCACTGAGCTCAATAAGAAATAGTGACATTGCACTTTACTAACTTATTTTACTTATTTATCCCATTTCTTTGCTCTATTTATTATAATTGTGACTTCAGATTTTTAAATGTTTAAATTTTATGTTCTTATTTTGGTTTTTATCCCGGATTGTTCTTATCTTTTCTGGTTTTTATTGTGTTCTATTGCATCTTGTTTTTATTTATTTGATCTTATTTATTTATTTTATTCTTTTACTTATCCATGCTGCTATATTGATGAATGGTGGAACACTGAGCACTTTTTGTCCTGTCTGTAAGCGTGATCAAGTACCTGTCTTACATGTTCAACGTATGTATTGTTGTAATACCAAAGCAATCATATAGACTGCAAAACAAATCTACCTACAGGTACAAATAAAGTAACCTTGACCTTGAAAAGCCTAAATCATAGACACAGACATGGAAACAGACAGTATGTGAGGAGATGGATTCATGTTCTGTGATTCTTTCACTGCAAAAAAAGGGTGTCTACAAGCAAGATAAAAACACTAAATCTGTAGAAAAAGGTACTCAAAACAAATGAAATATCTGTCCATGCAGCAAGATCATTTCACTTGACAAGATTACTTTAATTAAGACTGTTAAATCTAGAAAAAGCATGTCTACAGATGTATGAACACTTAAAATGACAAACTCTTAAAACAAGATAAATGACCTAACATTTCTAAACCTAAGTTGTTGTTGTTTTTTAATCTTGGTAAGAACTACACTGTCACAAATTCTACCGTTAAATAACAGTAAAATACTGGCAGCTAGAGTTGCCAGCATGCTACTGTTATTCTACAGTATCTCTACTGTAATCTACAACTACAGTTTCTTACTGTAAAAAGTATTGCAGTACTGGGCTGTACATAATGTTCCTTTTACAGTAAAATACTGTTAGCCACAGTTGCTGCATTTTACAGTTACTACCGTATACCAAGAAACAATATATTACTGTAAAATGTATTTAATGTAATATTTATGGTATAAACACAGCGAAAAGCTAGGATTTTGACATTTCAAGTTACATTTTAAAATACAAAATCATGAACATTGCTAGAAAAAGCTCAACCAAGAGATAACATTATTCTATATAACCATGTAAACTGACATGCTGTTTAGTTTAACGGTGTCCACTTCGCAGTTAGCTAGTATGCTTCAGCTGAAATTAGCTGCATGTTAGCGACATACGGTTAGCACCCCGAAATACAGGGGTTGGACAAAATAATGGAAACACCTTAAAACATCAACAAAATATAATTTAATATGGTGTAGGTCCGCCTTTTGCGGCAATTACAGCCTCAATTCTCCGAGGTATTGATTCATACAACTTGTGAATTGTTTCCAAAAGAATTTTAAGCCATTCTTCAGTTAGAATACCCTCCAACTCTTTTAGAGACGATGGCGGTGGAAATCGACGTCTTACTTGAATCTCTAAAACTGACCATAAATGCTCAATAATGTTGAGGTCTGGGGACTGTGCCGGCCATACGAGATGCTCAACTTCATTAGAATGTTCCTCATGCCATTCTTTAACAAGTCTAGCTATATGGATTGGGGCATTATCATCTTGAGGTGAAGGTGTTTCCATTATTTTGTCCAACCCCTTTATGAAGCAGTATTATCACGCCTGTTATACTGTGAAAGTTGCGTCCGGTGTGAGTGCAGTTTATGGAGGCAATTTAATGTTTAATGAACCCAAAATGCCACAGTTATGTTGATAAAATCACAATTACCTTGATAAATGACCAACTGGAGCAGGATGGAGTTGTGGCAGTGTTGGTAGAAGCATCAGGTGACCTCTGTTCCAGTGCTGTATGGGGTTAAGTCCAGGTGGAAATAGCTATCCTCAGTTATTTTCTCTTTTTATTTTATCCTTCTGCTTCAAAAAAGAACCACTTACCTTTGATGCAGCAAGTCTATAGTTAACATTCGTTAATCTTTTCTAAACGAGCTGGTGGGATTTGATGCCAGATGACTTTGTTCAGAGCAGTTCTGGGCGGACAGCAGTGGAGGAACTGAAGAAAATACTGGAGAATACTGTCAAATTTTGCAGTAGCTTACTGTTTTAAATTTGCACCTTAAAGACCTTATTATTTACAGCATTATACTGTATTTACAAATAACAGCATGATGCTGTACAAAATTTACTGTTTTTTTTTGTTTTTTTTTTACAGTAATTTGTTAAAGTGTAATAATAATAATAATAATAATAATAATAATAATAATAATAAACTTTATTTGTATAGCACCTTTCATACAGAAATTGTAGCCCAAAGTGCTTCACATTGATTGAAAAAAATACAATATTAAAATACATTAAGATTTGATTAGAAATACAATAAAATAAAAATAAATATAAAAACAGCGCACATTAAAATATTTGATTATGCATAGAATTTTTGAAGTGCAAGAAATAAGATGAAATTTGAGAGAAATACAATAAAATAAAAATAAAAGCAGCGCACATTAAAATATTTGATTATACATAGAATTTTTGAAGTGCAAGAAATAAGATGAAATTTGAAATACAATAAAATAAAAAATAAAAACAGAAATACAATAAAATAAAATAAAAATAAAAGATAAAAAAACGCACATTCCTGGTTCCTGAATTGTGACCCCATTTTTATCTCCTTTCAAAGGCTAATGAGAATAAAAATGTTTTTAATGTTTTTAAGTGTAGGGATGTAAACAATTAATTGACTATTAATTAATTGCCAATAAGAACTTGCTCGATTAAATTACAATAATTGTCGGTTAATTGCCCTTATCCATAGCAGTATTTGTGGTGTTGATGGCCCTGCTCCTTGAGATCCATCCCGTGTGAACGTCCTCTGTACTGAAATCTCGCTTCATCATGTCAGGTGATGTATGTGTGTATAAAAATATATATGTAGGTATATGTGTATGTATGTGTATATGTGTGTGTGTATAGATCAGTGTATGAATATGTATTTACATATATGTGTTATTGTATTATGTGTTTATGTAAATCATATTATATTTGTTCATAATAATATAAAGCCAGAAACCAAATTATTTAATAATAAGTAACAGTCATATTATGGTATATAGTATACATATGCTTAGACTAGGAAGGTTATTATTGTTATTAATTATATAAGAAGGGGTGGGAGTTTATAAGTTGTACTTCTTCTCACTCCTTCTCAAAAATGTATTATATGTCTAATGTTTAAGTGTTTTTTTTTTTTTTTGTTTTTTTCTCAGTTTTGACATTCATATTCGAAATAAATACATCAGTCAAACAAAACTAGTGGTAAGACGAGGTTTGGAGGAAAAAGTCCCAGACGTTCCATCTGTTTACTGTCTTTATCCTCCGTAGTCTTTCACTGTGAGCCTCCACAGCTTTTTCCAGTGTGTATTTTATTAGTTGACAGCTGATTCAATATCCATTCAGCTTCTGTTTGGTCAAACTTTCACATCAATCCCATATAAATCTCCCTCCTGTTCCATTTGTCATGTACGTCTCTACATCAGTCATGTATGATGCATATGGCTGTGTTGCACAGTGACACAAAATGTATCAGTATAATAATCGAGAATTCTTCTCATGTCCATTAAAAACAAAGTAATAGGTCTGTTTTGAAAATGTAAAGAGAAGAAAGTGCAAATATTTGTGGGAGCAAAAATAAAAAGTCACCAAAAACAAATAGAACAGATTTTTATTAATGATTGTTTATGTTTTGGCTTATTGAAACAGTTACATTTTCTACTGGTTTTAATCATTTTATTGCATCTTTGTTTTATTTATTTTGTTTTTACCACCTTTGTTTACCCATGTTCTGAGTATAAACACATTCTAATTATATTCGTTGGGTTTAAACTGTTTTTATCATCGCTGTTTTCATGTCCTCTTTGTCACTGCAAATTACACATTAATCTCGACATATATTCAGAGATTAAATAAATAATATAAATCCCACCTTTGGGTTTGGGATAGGGCAACAACCACATACCCATTTTAACCTATGTCATTGAAAATATGTTGAAATCAAGCTGATCTCTGCTGCTATGTTTATGTTATGGCTAAAGCTAATGCTAAAGCTAGCCATTTAATAGCTATAAATAGTTAAAGTATACAAAACATGTGAAGTATGAGGGTTTTTTTTAGTTGTTTTGTTGTTGTTTTTTTTAATATTATCTATGGGAACACGTGTGACGCCAACTTGTCTTGACAGGTTGATTATCCCAGGATACATTTTACTCCTGACTTTATAACAAAATCAGAGAGAATTTGCACTTTACTGAGTATTTTTAGTATTATTTTTTACTTCTACTTTTATTTTTACTTCTACTCCCATATATTTTTAATGCACAGTATTGTTACTCATTACAAAAAATAAATTAAAGGGGTCATATTTTGCTAAAACCACTTTTATTAGTCTTTGGTACATTTATTTGTGTAAGATTTTTTTCTTGAATTAAGAAAAAAAAAAAAAATCTTGAATTAAGCAAAAAAATCTGCCAATGGAACAAGTGAAAATTATCTTGGTAAGATCTCTTGAAATAAGATTTTCGAGGTCTATTGTCTACAAGTAAGTTCTTATATCTCACTGAAAAGTTACTCTTTAGGTTATTATGTCTTATTTTAAGTGCAATGAGATATTATGACTAGAAATGTCTTATTTTATAATTAATAATTTATTATTATCATTATTATTGTTAGAAATGAGAAAAATACACTTGGTAAGATTTAGATTTTTGCAGTGTAGTATTTCAGTTGGTCACTTGAACTTTTACCAAATGTATTTTAAATTTTTGCTAGGGAACCTGTACTTCGACTCAAATGGGACTTTCCAGTATTTTATACAACGCTGTTCCTGCTGCTGATCGACTCCACTATTTTTTCTTTAAGTATGTTTTATTTTTTTTTAATGTCAGTACCACATCTGGTGCCTATTGTTGTTCCTTTAAAGATGTTCTATTTTTCCACATCCTATTTTAATTCAAAACAGCAACACTGCCTTTTAATGACTAACACTCTAATGTGCTAAGATTATCACAGCTAAAGGTGTTTATATTTACACCTATTTATAGTAGCTATAATGAATCAGTGCCGATATATAACTATGCATTGCCTTATTTTATATTGCTGTGAAATTTTTCATATTTTACTTCAGCTGACAGCCACAAACCCCCAGAATTCAATGATTAGGAAGAACACGGTAGTTCTAGTGAGCTAATGATATCATTAACAACAAACGGTCTTATTATTTGAGAGTGCAATCATTTGCTTTCACTCTCCCTTTGAAAGAAGGAAGCTAATGCATTAATTTAATGCCTCAACTTTCTTTTCTATGTCAATAGAGTGAATTCTGATGTATGGCTGTGGAAAGAGTTTACATAGGAGTAGAACACGGAGCTCTGCGGCATAGTTTTGACCTTACAAACTACATATGTAAGTCTGTATGTTAACTAAAAGAGGCTAACAACAGCTGGACGAGAGAAGTTTGTGTTAATAAATAGCTTGTTAAAGGTGTGATATTTTGCTTTTTTTTTTTTTTTTTTTTTAATGGAATTATGCATTTTAAAACATTTCCCTGTGGTCTACATAAACTGTAAATGCTGTAAAGGGTTAGGGTTAGGGTTAGGGGTTAGGGTTAGGGGGGGGTGGGGGGGGGGGGGTTTAGGGTTAGGGTTAATCTTCAGATCCTAATTTCTTGTAGGATTTCAGTTTGTCCTAGGACAAACAAAAATTTCAATCTGTCCTAGTAGGATTCCTATCTGTCCTAGTAGGATTACGAATCCTACTGGATTTCAATCTCTACTGTGACATATATATGTATATATATATATATATATATATATATATATATATATATATATATATATATATATATATGTGTGTGTGTGTGTGTGTGTGTGTGTATTCTTATGAACATGTCTACATATATGTAAAATAAAATAAAATAAAATAAAATACAGCAGTCATGATAATAATAAAATAATAAAACAGTGGTAATTTGGATGAGATGTCCCTATTTATATAGGTATAGATACCATAATGTTCATATATGGTTACCATAATTGTACAAATTCCTCCAGTTTGCAAAAGTGATTTTTATTCTCAAAAAGTCTTTTATCCTGGTTAAATAAAGGTTGATAAAAAAAAATTATAATAACTTGTGAAATTACCTCTTTCTTCCCTTGTTTAAAGAGAGATACCAGGGCTTATTTTAAAACTGGGAAAAGAGCAAAAAGACAGGGACTAGTGTTTTAATTAATATTATACTCAAACCTCAACCAAACAGATTTTATCACCTAAATGTAATCACTGAAAGGGTGAAAACTCCTTTGTCTGGTGTCACAGTGCTTTGTATAGCCACTGTCCATGTCCATTAGCCTGTTGTTCACCACAGGCTAGAACAAAACATGATGCTTCACACTTTCACAGGGTCAAAAGTTGCAGTTTAGTCACATATAAACAGAATTTCTAACAGCCAGGTTTTTCTTTTATACAGCCGAGCAGGTGTAACTAGGTTAGATTCATGTTGGTTATAATTACAGCAGGAGATAATCATTATTTTCTTGTTAATTAATCTTTCTGGAGTGGGTTTTTTTTACCTTTTGCCTGGACTAAAGATGAATATAATATGGTTTCTTGTAGGGATGCGCCGATACCCAATACCAGTATCGGGTATCAGGTCCGATACTCAACGTGTGTACTTGTACTTGTACTTGTATTCGTAAAAGTACTCCGATACAACTGCACCAATACCATTTATGGCAGCGTGACATTCACAGTTAAGTGCAGCGAGTACGCAGTGGAGGAGTTATGTCAGCAGTGTTCGTCCTTCAGAGAGGGCAAGCTCATTGTCGGCTTACATCAAAAAAATTGTCAAGTTATTTAAACATAAATTCGGCCCTGCGTTCCATTAGCATTGTCTGCCATCATGTGCACCTTGCTAGATAGCTGGTTCACTCCGACCTAGCCAACAGTATGATTGATTTAACTATCTACAAAACGATATTAAACTCGAACAAGAAATGATTAAATTATGTAACTGAAACAAGAAAACGTTGAAATTATGTTAAATTGAAACAAGGAAGTCCAATGAGTGTGTTTTATTTACAGTGCAAGAAATGAATTTCATAGTGGTTTCTCTCTCGATTTCACAGCAGAATGCGTGACGGTATTAAACTGAACTGTGTCAGTGAAGGAGCAGATCTCAAAACAGCTGTCAGTCAAATGGGATTCAGCCTTTCCACTGATCCTCCAATCAGCACGTGGAGGCTCAGTGTCCAGCCCAGCGGAGCTCCGCCCACAGCTCCATTCACCCCCAGAGACGCCCAGCATTCGGGGGCGGGACAACATTGTGGCATTTATCCAATTACTGTCCAGTTTTGAGGCAATGAAAAAAACTGTTCCACTCAGTCCCATTGAAGTGCATGGACGCTGAGCGTCTATTGGCAAATGCACTGAGCAGAGATCGAATGAAAAAACAGCGCAACGGGAATGGAGGAGAAGTGAACAACATCTAGTCCAATGATTTGTGATAAAGCTGATTCTGAACGAACTCGTCTGTGAGATGAACGTGTTCTAACACATTTGTAGTCAATAAAATGTCAACACAACCAAACATATTCAACCATTTAATTTTCATAATTTTAGGGGAAGCTGAGCTTCCCTTGCAGTCTATGAGAAATCGCCTCTGCAGTGCAGTTGTATCGGAGTACTCTTATGAGTACAAGAACACACGCTGAGTATCAGACCTGATACCAGATACTGGTATCAGTATCAGTGCATCCCCAGTATCCACATTAGTGTTACCTCTGTCGTCTCCGTGTTTATTATTGCTGACTTTCATCATCTCTAAAAACCTTACTTTCCATTGTGGTATTTGTTCAATATGGTTAATTAAGAGCGGCGCCCTCTGGTGGATTAATTGAGAAACGCTCATTCCAACACATTAAATATCAGTAGCAGCACTTTGTTCCAGTCAGACTAATGACAATGACAATTAAGCACATTTTCATAGCCATATTAATTTAAATTGATTCATATAAACTCAAAATAGATAGTAACTGACACAAACACATGATTACAAATATTAAATTATTTAACCCATTGTTGTATTGTGACTGCCTCTGCCCCTACCGCCGCCACAATAATACTAACAAATTAGACTACTGGTATTATTATTATATATTTTTGTATTATTACAACAATTATTATTTTCCCCCTCACTCCCCCCTCTCTCTTTCTCACTTTCATTCACACCCCTCTTCCCCTTTTCCCTATCGCCCCTAACCAAGCTATACTGTTTAGTTGCTATTTACATTTCTGATCTTTTTCATTGTAATATGATGTTGTCATTGTTGTTTGTCAATACTCTGTTGTTGTTGTTGTTTTTGGTTTGTTTGTTTATTTGTTTGATTTTCCCTTTGTTCATGTGTTGCTATTGTTGTTTTCTGTCCACATTGTCTTGCTAAATATCACTAATGAAAAAAAAATAAATAAATAAAGCACATTTTCAAAAGCAACTAAGAACTGTAATGGGATTATTAAGTACTCATATCGGTACTCGGTATCAGCAAGTACTCAAATGTAAGTACTTGTACTCGGTCTGGATAAAAGTGGTATCAGTGCATCTCTAGTTTCTTTTTGAGTAGGAAGTTCTTACTATTTCACTGGACCACCATCCTTTTACTTCATAACTGCCTGTGCACGTTGCCCTTGTATCTGTGCCATCTTTTGCAGCACTCACACCACGTTTTTTTTTTTTTTTTCTTTCACACATTCATGAATCAATTTCCTGCCAATAAACTTCTTAACACTTTGCGCAGTGGCTGTGAACCCAACAGTGCATTTTAAATACAGCCAAAAACATCACACTATAGTAAGAATAACAAACTGTGTATTTTATTTGTCTTTGTTTTTGTCCTTATGAGTGTCACAACTGTCACTGCACGTCAATAAGATGTGAACTTTCCAGCAGTTTTTGCAGCTACATCAGAAACACCACGAGGATGTGGAACCAAATTGCTTTTTATTTACACTGGTGCAGACATTCTTTTCGCTGCTTCCCAACTTAAGTGTTCTGTCACAGATTGTCAGGATAACAGTGGCCGTCTGCTTAGACTTCACTGAGAACAGCAGTGAAGGGAAACATGCAATCAAAAAAATGTCTATTTACTGAAATAAAACAATAAAAAGGACATACTTTGCCGAATCTTTGCTGAACTGTGATGGCGACACCTGAAGCTACAAAACTTTAAAAGGGCACTAAACCTCACCTCATACATGAATACATCTTTGTTTTCTGACTTTTTGTTATAATTTTATATATAAATATTTATTTATATAATTTTAGATATAATTAAAAACAACATGGCGTTCACCTGTGTGCGACGTCGCATAGCCCTGCTATTTTACAAAAGTGTATTTGTGTCAGTCTATGCAATAACTGTTTTTATATATTTTAGCTGTGTTTATGTGTTAGCTGTGTTTATGTGTTAGCTGTGTTTATGTTTTAGCTGAGTTTTTGTTTTAGCTGTGTTTATGTGTTAGCTGTGTTTATGTTTTAGCTGTGTTGATGTGTTAGCTGTGTTTGTGTGTTAGCTGTGTTTATGTTTTACCTGTGTTTATGTTTTACCTGTGTTTATGTGTTAGCTGTGTTTATGTTTTAGCTGTGTTTATGTTTTACCTGTGTTTATGTGTTAGCTGTGTTTGTGTGTTAGCTGTGTTTATGTTTTACCTGTGTTTATGTTTTACCTGTGTTTATGTGTTAGCTGTGTTTATGTTTTAGCTGTGTTGATGTGTTAGCTGTGTTTATGTGTTAGCTGTGTTTATGTTTTACCTGTGTTTATGTGTTAGCTGTGTTTATGTGCTAGCTGTGTTTATGTTTTAGCTATGTTTATGTTTTAGCTGTGTTTATGTTTTAACTGTGATTATGTTTTAGCTGTGTTTATGTTTTAGCTGTGATTATGTTTTAGCTGTGTTTATGTGTTAGCTATGTTTATGTTTTAGCTGTGTTTATGTTTTAGCTGTGTTTATGTTTTAGCTGTGTTTATGTTTTAGCTGTGTTTTTGTTTTATTTTTGTTTTTGCTCATGTCTTTTTGGATTCCGTGACTCAGGGAAACGCACAAGAATTCCAGTGTATCTATACTGCAGTGTATCAGTGCAAATGGTAAATAAATTCTATTCTATTCTATTCTATTCTATTCTATTCTATTCTATTCTATTATTGTGGAAAATTTGGGTAAAAAAGACAAAGACACAGGAGTCTTGCAGCTTGAGGAAAAGTCTCAGTCTCCTTTAATTCCAGCCTTCAAATACACATAATAAACACAAGTCATGACCAAAAATGGAGCTAAACTGTTTGTCACGTTATCCTCATGTCCAAACAAGGAGCTAGACTCTTAGCCATCTTATCCTTAAAGGGCTCATATTTTGCTAAACCCACTTTTATTAGTCTTTGATTCATTTATTTGTGTATTTGGACCCTAACAGTTCATAAAGTTTGAATCTGAACCCTCCAGGTGCTGCAAAGCTATCTTTAAGCTTACGTATTTGGTAGTTATTCAGTGTTGTGCGTTTCCCCTTCTGTGACTAACTGGACTGATCACCCACTATATATAAAACCCCAGTTGTTCTAGTCTAGTTTTTTTATTCAAATATATTAAATTACTTTGAGTTCAGCTCTGTTTATTACAACCTGATTTTAGCTTTTTGCAAGCTGATTTCTTTGCTGCTTCGGCTTAAATAAAAACCCTTATTTCTAAAACCCTAACCCTCTGTGTGCTCATGCCTTTCAACTCAGTCCCTCATTCTGGCATTTTCCACAGATTCAGTCAGTTACCCCCCCCCCCCCCTCCCCCGCCAAAGGGTAGGCAAGGGGTATTGTTTCTGGTTCAGTTTGCTGGTTTGTCTACACTCTAGCAGCAACACTATTGGTTGAATTCATAACAAATTTTATTTATGGATTGCCAGTGACCTTAAATAGATCTGATTACATTTTGGGAAAAGTCGGTCAAAGTTCAAATTTTTTTTATGAATTTCGAAGATTTTTTTTTTCTCCATTTACTTATGATAGGTGAAATTTCAAATGTCTGTAGCAGCAAAACTACTGGTTAACTTCATACCAAATTGGGTTTATAGATTGCCAGTGACCCAGAATAGATCTCATTGTATTTTGGGAATAGTAGGTTGAAGTTAAAATTTTAAATGAATTTTTAAAAATCTTTTGTTTTCTCCCATTTACTTATAATGGACGAAATTTCAAATGTCTGTAGCAGCAAAACTGTTCCTTGAATTCACACCAAATTGGGTTTACAGATTGCCAGTGACCCAGAATAGATCTGTTTACATTTTGGAAACAGTAGGTCAAAGTTAAATTTTTTTAGGAATTTTTAAAATTATTTTTTCCCCATTTACTTATAATGGGCAAAATTTCAAATGTCTGTAGCAGCAAAACTACTGGTTTGATTCATACCAAATTGGGTTTATAGATTGCCAGTGACCAATAATAGATCTCATTACATTTTGGGAAAAGTAGGTCAAAGTTCCAATTTTTAATGATTTTTTAAACTCTTTTTTTTTTCTCATTTACTTATAATGGGTGAAATTTCACATGTCTGTAGAAACAAAACTATAGGTTAAATTCATAACAAAGAGGGTTTATAGATTGCCAGTGGCCCAGAATAGATCTCATTACATTTTGGGAAAAGTAGGTCAAAGTTGAAAATTTTTATGAATTTTTAAATTCTTCTTTTCCCCATTTACTTATAATGGGCGAAATTTCAAATGTCTGTAGCAGCAAAACTACTGGTTTGATTCACACCAAATTGGGTTTATAGATTGCCAGTGACCCATAATAGATCTCATTACATTTCGGGAAAAGTAGGTCAAAGTTCCAATTTTTAATGATTTTTTAACTCTTTTTTTCCCCCCCATTTACTTATAATGGGTGAAATTTCACATGTCTGTAGAAACAAAACTATAGGTTAAATTCTTACCAAAGAGGGTTTATAGATTGCCAGTGGCCCAGAATAGATCTCATTACATTTTGGGAAAAGTAGGTCAAAGTTGAAAATTTTTATGAATTTTTAAATTCTTCTTTTCCCCATTTACTTATAATGGGTGAAATTTCAAATGTCTGTAGCAGCAAAACTACTGGTTTGATTCTTACCAAATTGGGTTTATAGATTGCCAATGACCCATAATAGATCTCATTACATTTTGGGAAAAGTAGGTCAAAGTTCCAATTTTTAATGATTTTTTTAAACTCTTTTTTTTCCCCCATTTACTTATAATGGGTGAAATTTCACATGTCTGTAGAAACAAAACTATAGGTTAAATTCATAACAAAGAGGGTTTATAGATTGCCAGTGGCCCAGAATAGATCTCATTACATTTTGGGAAAAGTAGGTCAAAGTTGAAAATTTTTATGAATTTTTAAATTCTTCTTTTCCCCATTTACTTATAATGGGTGAAATTTCAAATGTCTGTAGCAGCAAAACTACTGGTTTGATTCTTACCAAATTGGGTTTATAGATTACCAGTGACCCATAAGAGATCTCATTACATTTTGGGAAAAGTAGGTCAAAGTTGCAATTTTTAATGATTTTTTTAACTCCTTTTTTTCCCCCATTTACTTATAATGGGTGAAATTTCATATGTCTGTAGAAACAAAACTATAGGTTAAATTCATAACAAAGAGGGTTTATAGATTGCCAGTGGCCCAGAATAGATCTCATTACATTTTGGGAAAAGTAGGTCAAAGTTGAAAATTTTTATGAATTTTTAAATTCTTCTTTTCCCCATTTACTTATAATGGGTGAAATTTCAAATGTCTGTAGCAGCAAAACTACTGGTTTGATTCATACCAAATTGGGTTTATAGATTACCAGTGACCCATAATAGAATAATAGATCTCATTACATTTTGGGAAAAGTAGGTCAAAGTTGCAATTTTTAATGATTTTTTTAACTCCTTTTTTTCCCCCCCATTTACTTATAATGGGTGAAATTTCACATGTCTGTAGAAACAAAACTATAGGTTAAATTCATACCAAATAGGGTTTATAGATTGCCAGTGGCCCAGAATAGATCTCTTTACATTTTGGGAAAAGTAGGTCAAAGATGAAAATTTTTATGAATTTTTAAATTCTTCTTTTCCCCATTTACTTATAATGGGCAAAATTTCAAATGTCTGTAGCAGCAAAACTACTGGTTTGATTCTTACCAAATTGGGTTTATAGATTGCCAATGACCCATAATAGATCTCATTACATTTTGGGAAAAGTAGGTCAAAGTTCCAATTTTTAATGATTTTTTTAAACTCTTTTTTTTCCCCCCATTTCCTTATAATGGGTGAAATTTCACATGTCTGTAGAAACAAAACTATAGGTTAAATTCATAACAAAGAGGGTTTATAGATTGCCAGTGGCCCAGAATAGATCTCATTACATTTTGGGAAAAGTAGGTCAAAGTTGAAAATTTTTATGAATTTTTAAATTCTTCTTTTCCCCATTTACTTATAATGGGCGAAATTTCAAATGTCTGTAGCAGCAAAACTACTGGTTTGATTCATACCAAATTGGGTTTATAGATTACCAGTGACCCATAAGAGATCTCATTACATTTTGGGAAAAGTAGGTCAAAGTTGCAATTTTTAATGATTTTTTTAACTCCTTTTTTTCCCCCATTTACTTATAATGGGTGAAATTTCACATGTCTGTAGAAACAAAACTATAGGTTAAATTCATACCAAATTGGGTTTATAGATTGCCAGTGGCCCAGAATAGATCTCATTACATTTTGGGAAAAGTAGGTCAAAGTTGAAAATTTTTATGAATTTTTAAATTCTTCTTTTCCCCATTTATTTTTAATGGGCGAAATTTCAAACGTCTATAAAAACATGAATTTTGTTTCAATTCACTTCAAACTTAGCACATATATAGAGAACACACATAGACATGATGACATCAGCCGGATCGATGCCAAAATAAGCTACAATATGTGCAAGGGGCGGGGTTTGTTGTGCCTGGCACCACTTGTTTTATTTATTGTTAGTATAAGTTTTTGTAATGTAAATGTTGTACAACCTTCTTAATACTTTTGTTAAATAAAATGTCTCTTTGCTGAGCACGGCTGGACTCATTTATCCTTGGAATGAATATCCAATGTAAAACAATAAATTAGTGATTTCGCAGAGAAGATTAGTTGTCAAATTAATAATGAGACACATTTAATTGCTACCGCTTGTTGCAAATTGGACATTAATGCGGCGCCGTTTACTTTTGCTTTTATTTATCCTCTAATGCAAATGTTTACTCTCTCCCTCTGCGTTTCTGTATATACACACTGCAATTATCTTTCTCAACAGCTCTCTGTCCCTTTTATTCTTTTCAATTTGCCTCGTTTTAATGGCTTCAAACAAGACCTTGAAGTGTGAAGTCTGGAATTGAACAGGCGATCTATACACTTCAACATTCACCTTTAGACACATCCTTCAGGTCACGGCCGAAAGGATAAAACTGCAGATACAAGCAGATGAAATGTGTTTTCTTTGCAGGGATGTGTCTGAGGAGCTTCTATCTTCCTATCTAAGCTCCTAACCTGTCCGCAGCAACAGATGCTCTGTTAAGTTGAGTGCAACCAGTTGAGGTGGTTGGGGCATCTGATAAGGATGTCTCCCTGAAGCTTCCCTGCGGAGGTATTGTAGTTACATCTGACTGGGAAGAAGCCCAGCAGAGTCTAAGGGGATTTCAGATTTCAACTGGTCTGGGAACTGCCTCTGGGTCCCCTAGAAGGAGGTTGGAGGACATGGCTCGGGGAAAAGGATGCTCTCTATTAGTTTGCTGCCACTGGAGCAAGCAGCAAGGATTGAAATGTTAATGCATGAAAAATGAAATGCATTTATACATGTTGTGGTGAGATAAAAAAATAAAGCAGGGGATTTCACATGTCATTTCTGTTTGATTTTGCATTATAATTCATAGTGTGAAACAAAAATATTTTTTTTTAAAAATCATCACGTACTAGTTTTACATCCAGTCTCTTGCCACTGTAGCAAATCATACAATCAAAAGCAAAAAAATACACAATTTGACAATGGATCAGAGAGGTTATGCATCATATTCACCTAGAAAAATATTAAATATACCATTAAGGGTTCTACCACAAAGCTCTATGCCACTTCCAGGGTGCTTGTGCTGGTCTTGAAAGTCTTAAAGGGGTCATGTTTATCTAAACCCACTTTTATTAGTCTTTGGTTCATTTATTTGTGTATTTGGACCCTAGTAGTTCATAAAGTCTGAATTTGAACCCTCCAGGTGCTGCAAAGCTATCTTTATATTCATTTTGGCAAAAATCAAGTGGATTTCTACAACCTGTTTTAATTCCTGCTTAATTTGTTATGTCTATAACTAGTTACATCACAACATTTATACATATAAGGTCAAGACTTCCACCGAACATTTCTCCGAGTACGACATAATTGTTTGTCACACTACAAAAATCAAAATTTTCTGATTAAGTGTATTTTTCTCATCTCTAGTCAAAATATCTCATCACACTTAACATAAGACATAATTACCTAAAGGGTAACTTTCCAGTGTGATATAAGAACTTGTTTTTAGACAATAGAGCTTGAAAATCTTATTTCAAGAAATCTTACTAAGATAATTTTCACTTGAGTATAATATATGAGTTCAAAATTATTTCCTCAAACGTAGAACTCTGGTATTATTTCATTTCTTTATTTTTTTCATTTTTATATTTATCTTAATTTTTAATTTCTATTTTATTTTTATTATTATTTTTTCAATTTTATTTATTTATTTTTCCTTATTTCTACATATTCTGTCCTGTCCTGAGTGGCTACACTGCAAAAATCCAAATCTTACCAAGTGTATTTTTCTCATTTCTAGTCAAAATGTCTCATCACACTTAAGACATAATCACCTTGAGAGTAACTTTTCAGTGAGATATAAGAACTTATTTTAGACAACAGATCTTGAAAATCTTATTTCAAGAAATGTTACCAAGATAATTTTCAAGTGTTCCACTGGCAGATTTTTTTTGCTTGAATTAAGCCAAAAAATATTGAATTAAGCAAAAAAAAAATAAATAAATAAATCTGCCAATGGAACAAGTGAAAAATATCTTGGTAAGATTTCTTGAAATAAGATTTTCAAGCTCAATTGTCTAAAAATCAGTTCTTATATCTCACTGAAAAGTTACTCTTTAGGTGATTATGTCTTATTTTAAGTGTGATGACATATTTTGACTAGAAATGAGAAAAATACACTTGGTAAGATTTGGATTTTTGCAGTGTTTATTTCATGAGGGCTTGTAGATTCATTCATTAGGGCTGGAGTTAAAAACGCACCATTGCGTGTCGGTATATGCCTTCTTCAGGGTGTTACAAAGATAGAGGAAGACACTAATGTATACTCATGGACTGTGGGTGTGGCAGCCAGTGAGACAACAGCAAAAAGTTTTTCAGGCATTAAGTGTAAATGTAAGTACACCGCAAAAATCTAAATCTTACCAAGTGTATTTTTCTAATTTCTAGTCAAAATATCTCATCACACTTAAAATAAGACATAATCACCTAAAGAGTAACTTTTCAGTGATATATAAGAACTTATTTTTAGACAATAGATCTTGAAAATCTTATTTCAAGCAATCTTACCTACATAATTTTCACTTGTTCCATTGGCAGATTTTTATTTTTATTTATTTATTTTTTTGCTTAATTCAAGCAAAAAATTGGAACCCAGTTGAAAAACACTGGTGGGTCAAAACATGGTATCTGAAATGTCTCTGACGGGACATTTTAGAGACAAATGCTTACTAAATTGCTAAATGACCCACATTTTTACTTTTAAATTCCTTTTTGCTTTAGTTGGACCATAAGGGATTATCAAAAACAAGGAGCTACTTTATATTGAAATAAATGTTGGAATGGCAGTCAATTAAAGTTCGCTCTCTGACAGGACATTATTGTGTTATGACCGTGGTGTAACTCCAATATCTGTGTCCATGTTTACTTATTTATTTTTTAATTTCATGTACTTATTTATTTTTAATATTCTGTCTTCTTTATTTATTTATGTATGTATGTATGTATGTATGTATGTATGTATGTATTTATTTATTTATTTATGTGAACTTACAAATATGCACGTGTGTGTGTGTGTGTGTCTGTACGTATATTTGAGGGGGGTTTATATATTTTTGTATGCAAGTATATCATGTTCAGGGGTATATAAGGTCCAGTACTTGGAGTGGGTAGAGTGAGTGGGTGGGTGGGGGGCAGCTGGATAGGAACAGGATACAACACTTTCATGTTCAAGTTGTATGTTTTTTGTTATACATTTGAAAAAAAGTCCTTTATCAAAAAAAAAAGCCTGATTCTGCAGCTTTTTTTTTTTTTTTTTTTTTTAATATAACTACTTTTCAGTTGTGTGTAGCATTATGCAACATTTGCTGAAACAATTACTGAGCATTTAATCAGCTCAGAGCTGCTGTTACTATCTGTGCTCGTACTCTCCGTTTGGTTCGTTTGTGTGCCTGTGTGATAAAACAGAGTTGCATAAGGATAAAGCCTTATCCTTTTGAAATACGAGCCCATTTTCTTAGCTTTATTAACCAAATTGTTCCCTGGCTTCACCATATTTTATTCAGACACAAAAACAACCCTTTGCTGATGCAGTGATAACTTAACCTGGGATAGGTGGAAGCTGGTAAATGACCTCATTCAACATAAATGCACGTTCTTCCAATTGGCAAAGCATTCAAGTAGTGTACCCTATATTGACGTATGTATTTCTAGTCGTGATATGACATTTGAAGCCGTCCCCTTTTTACCGGTCAGCTTTTGTAAAGCCTCCCGGCATTCATTGGCCTTATTTTACCTCACACTGGACCCATTTCTCACTGAAGTCTGTACATTTTAAGTGTTGCTCATTTCTAGAGTCAGCAGAATCTTAACAAGAGGCTGTAGAAGCTCACACTGTTATATTTCTTTTGTACTTACTTTCATTGCCATAAATTACTAAAATATAAAGCCATTTTTCACACACTTTCAAGGGTTTACAGGTTTTCTCGTATGCACATTAACACGATGCAGCTGCTGTTGGACCACAGAGTCATGCTATTCAATAAATCAACAGCTATGTTTTTCGGACAGACCTTTTCTGGGGCATTTTGTCTCACCATCATTTTGAATTTTTTATTTATGTATTTTTGCGGTTTGAGGACTAAAAATCCAGCTGGATTCAAAAACAAATGCAACCATCACTGATTTCACGCAGAGTGGAGTTAATGTGAGCTTTTGTAATGATAATGCACATTATATTCTTTTCCTCTTCTACTCAGGGGCAGAAAAATACCACGTAATATCAGTAGCCTGCTATGTTTAATGGGATACTTGATGCGTTTTTGATTTCCACTTCCGTTTTTACAAGTGGCAACGCGCCTTAAACTGTATTCATAAAGACAGCTGCTGAACGTCGTATCACAAGGAGGTCAGAGTATCTTCACATTTCTACCAAAGCGTGATTCTTTGATAAGAGTTCTATACGCCTCGCCATTCTTTTATTGCCGTTCATATGAAGGAGAAGGCACGCAGACGAGCTCTGAGCAGATGAGGTCCTTTCACCGAAGAAGTGTTAGATCCTTTCGCTGATCTGATGAGACTGATAAAGCGAACAGATGCGAAAACGACAGTACGTCAGCACAATGATGCAGTTTAGACGAGCACCAGTTTACTCAGGTGTCCTTGATTCATTCATTTTTTTGATCTGTTTAACCCTGTAAAGCCTGAACCATTCAGTCACTGACAGAAAATTCCACTTATTTGAAACTGGAGCCTTTATTGGTCCTTCTGAACAACCAAAACATTTTTTTGTCAATGATCGATTTAATATATTAGCTTCAGTTTTGTATTATATTTGATACATTGGGTCTCAATGCTCAAATATTATTATTTTTGAACAAACAAAAACAGTGTCTCCATCCACTGTCATTGATCAAACTCCACGAGTTTTACTGGTGAATCAATGTTGTAGAAGATGACAGTGTTTCCACGGTAAGTACGGAGCCTCTGAACGTCCAAATGGGTCATATCTGATGAGCATGAAAAGACGACAAACTGTATTTTACACCAATTATTTACATGTATTGATAGGATTAGGGGATTGACAGTTTAGATCAGTAGATGCTTTTTATCAAAGGTGACTGTTTGGGTCTTTATGGGTTAAGTAATGAGTAATCATGTTGTTTTTAACTCTGTAAAGCCTGAACCATTAAATCAGTGACAGAAAATTCCCCTTCTTTGAAACTGGAGCCTTTATTGATCCTTCTGAACAACCAAAACATTTTTTTTCAGTGATCAATTTCCATGTATGAGTTTCAGTTTTGTATCATATTTGATACATTGGGTCTCAATGCTCAAATATTATTATTTTTGAACGAACAAAAACATAGTGTCTCCATCCACTGTCATTGATCCAACTCCATGGGTTTTACTGGTGAATCAATGTTGTAGAAGATGACAGTGTTTCCACGGTAACTACAGAGCCTCTGAACATCCAAATGGGTCATATCTGACTAGCATGAAAAGACGACAAACTGTATTTTACACCAATTATTTACATGTATTGATAGGATTAGGGGATTGACAGTTTAGATCAGTAGATGCTTTTTATCAAAGGTGACTGTTTGGGTCTTTATGGGTTAAGTAATAGGTAATCATGTTGTTTTTAACCCTGTAAAGCCTGAACCATTAAATCAGTGACAGAAAATTCCACTTATTTGAAACCGGAGCCTTTATTGGTCCTTCTGAACAACCAAAACTTTTCTTTTCAATGATCAATTTACATATATTAGCTTCAGTTTTGTATCATATTTGATACATCGGGTCTCAATGCTTAAATATTATTTTTGAACGAACAAAAGCATAGTGTCTCCATCCACCAAGCATATGCTCCCACTTGGGGATATCATCAGGAGACATGGCATCAACTTTCACAGCTATGCTGATGACACACAGCTGTATATTGCCATGTCTCCTGAAGACACTCGGCCAGTTGATGCCCTTTTTAACTGTATTTTAAATATTAAAACCTGGATGGCAGAAAACTTCTTACAGCTCAACCAGGGCAAAACTGAAGTTTTAGTTATCGGTCCTGAGGCTACGAGAGAGAAATACTTACCAAAATTACAAGCATACTCTTTCAACCCATCGGTACAAGTAAAAAACCTGGGCGTTATCTTTGACTCTGAGCTCACTTTCATCCCACACATTAAATCTATTGTAAAAACAGGTTTTTACCATCTTAAGAACATAGCCAGAGTCCGTCCAGTTCTCTCTCGAGCCAACACGGAGATGCTGATGCATGCTTTTATTTCCAGTAGGATTGACTACTGTAATGCCCTGCTTTCTGGTCTTCCCAAAGACAGAATCTCACAACTCCAACTTCTCCAAAATTCAGCCGCTCGAGTGCTGACGAAGACCAGAAGGCGGGCTCACATTACACCGGTTTTAAAATCACTGCATTGGCTCCCCGTGTGTTTCAGGATTGATTTTAAGGTCCTTTTAATAGTCTTTAAATGTCTTAATGGTCTTGCGCCTTCTCATCTTTTAGACTTGCTTTTACCCTATGAACCCTCGCGGACCCTGAGGTCCTCTGGCACTGGCCTTTTAACAGTTCCAAAAGCCAATACAAAAACCCATGGAGAGGCAGCTTTTCAGCATTATGCTCCTCGCCTCTGGAACAGCCTGCCAGGGAACCTCAGGGCCGCAGAGAATGTAGAAATTTTTAAAACCAGGCTCAAGACCCACCTTTTTAATTTGGCTTTTAACTGATGCTTCTGTTTTATCTACGCAAAGGTTTTATAGTTATATTTAATATATATATCTTAAGATTCTTTTAACCAGTGCTTCTGTTTTATCATTTTAATGTTTAATATTTTTATTATTTTCATATATGTCTTAAATTTAGCTTCTTTTAATCAGTTCTTTTATATCTTTTTAATGTTTCTTATTCTCCGGTGTTTCATCAGAGGGAGCCCTCCATGCCGGGGGGCGGCTGTGGACTCCGGGGGCTGTGGCACCTTCTCTCACTGGGGTCCGCTCCTTTCTGGTGGGTGGGGGTCCCAGTTGGCCCTCTCCCACTAGTTGGGATGCGGGGCTGGGTTGCTGGTGCCTGGTCGCCGGGGTCGGCGGCTGCCTCCTGGTGCGGATGGCTCCCTGAGACAGCGCCTCCTAAATTGATCTTTTACCTTTACTTGTACATTTTTGTTCTGGTCTACCCGTGCTCAGTCAGTCTTCTTAAGTATGTGTGAGCTTGTGGGTTTGCATGTATATGTGTGTGTGTGTGTGTGTGTGTGTGTGTGCGGGTGAGTGGGTGGGTGTGGGTGGGGGGCGGTACTGATTTTTAAACTGATATGTAAAGCACTTTGTGCTACAGTTTTTAATGTATGAAAAGTGCTATATAAATAAAGATTATTATTATTATTATTATTATTATTATTATTATTATTATTATTATATGTGAATGGGGAAAAAAAAAAATAAAATAAAAAATTCGTAAAAAATTGGAACTTTGACCTACTTGTCCCAAGATTTTTTGATGTATATTCTGGGTCACTGGCAGTCTATAAACCCAATTTATCATGAATTCAATCAACAGTTTTGTTGTTACAGACGTTTGAAATTTCGCCCATTGTAAGTGAATGAGAAAAAAAAAAGATTTTAAAAATTCATTAAAAATTTGAACTTTGACCTACTTTTCCTAAAATGTAATTACATTTAATCTGGGTCACTGGCAATCTATAAACCCAATTTGGTATGAACTCAACTTATAATTTTGCTGCTACAGACATTTGAACTTTTGCGCATTATATGTGAATGGGGAAAAAAAAAAAAAAAAATTAAAAATTCGTAAAAAATTGGAACTTTGACCTACTTGTCCCAAGATTTTTTGATGTATATTCTGGGTCACTGGCAGTCTATAAACCCAATTTATCATGAATTCAATCAACAGTTTTGTTGTTACAGACGTTTGAAATTTCGCCCATTGTAAGTGAATGAGAAAAAAAAAGATTTTAAAAATTCCTTAAAAATTTGAACTTCGACCTACTTTTCCCAAAATGTAATCACATTTAATCTGGGTCACTGGCAATCTATAAACCCAATTTGGTATGAATTCAACCAATAGTTTTGCTGCTACAGACACTTGAAATTTCACCCATTAAAAGTAAATGGGGAAAAAATAAATAGAAGTAGTAGTAGTATAATACAGCTTAATATATGGATTTATGAAATTAAAGAATTAAAAGTAGTATTTGTCTAGTGTTGGCACAGAGGGCTGTGTAAATAAAACTTAATGTAGTGCTGTATATTTGAAATGCATTGTGCTCTGTTCTGTAAAAATGCATTACTGGATTATTCTGCGCCGTTCCCTGCAGTATTTTTCTCTTTAAATACTCGCCTGAGGAAATTGATAACCAGTGCAATATGTGAAACAAGGGTCACTTGCAATCATTAAATGTTAAAAGACATTATTGGTGTTGCTGATGATGCATAGTCATTTTTATTGGCTTTTCTTACATCATAACTACCATGAGACTAATGGGACCAGGCCCGGTGTCACAGAGCTTGGACACTGCACTAAGATTAAGGCCAGTCAGTTTCAAATGAAGCAGAGAGAATTAAATTACATAATTGAGTCTTTTCCCATTAAAATAAGAATCTGGAGTCATTAAAGCTGCCATTCTTCTGGAAACGCCATCCATGAATTCAGACTTCAGTGACATTGTCATTTGTCCATTTATAAGGGGAAAGCTTGTTACTGGTCTCTGGACTGATGATAATAATAGCCCATAATAATAGCGCTTCAACAGCAGTCTCATCTTGTTTTTCTTCTCTGTGCATGACCCAGCAGTGACTTCCCAGTTTCTGGCAAACATCCCTTTTTCTTTTCTCTGTTTTGAGAGAGCACTTATCTCTATTTAATTTGCAACAAAAACGTCTCCCACTCTTTCATACTCAGCTTTTCCTCCTTTATCCCTTCAGACTCTCTGTATATCGTGCCGTATAGAGTTCAACCGGCTCCATATTGCCGACGCCGCTGTTAAGAATGAGCTGTTGTGGTTCTTGGTATGAGAGGGGGGGGGGGGGGGGGGATGTAAATGATAGAACAATAATGGATTTCTGTATATTCCTCTCCTCCTCCTTACACATTCAGCATATGCACTTCAAACAAAACAACACACACTGATAATTCCTGCTTTTAGAAAACAGCAGCAAATCTGATCACCTGTATCTGTAAGAGTGATGTAGCTGAATGTGAGGATCAAGGATTTATTCACATATGACACAAAAAAAAAAACAATAAGAAAAAAAAAAAAAAACATGCAGTGCAGGATGTGAATTTGTATGAGGGAGATTACAAAGATTGTTGCACACAATGCATGCTGGGTTATGTCAAGGGTATATGTGATGGATGAGTCAATATGTTTTCTCTTCATCATTTCCTCATTTGTTTTCAAACATTGCCAATCACCTGCAGAGCACTCAGCACCTCTAGTACGCAGCTGAATGTCAGGAGTTCATTTTACATTTCACTGTATTCACTGAAACTTCATAGTTGTTATGTTTATTTTTTATGTTTTAACCCATAAAGATGCAGTGCAACATTTGTGGCATTTCCAAAGTAGTTTTTTCATCTATATTTGACTTTTCTTAACCCTTTATAGTGCACTCATAGGAATACTCTGAAATTCATCATTTCAACCTTAATGTATAATTTGAGGACATAAACAAGACTTTAATACTAATGTAAAAATTTTGCAATTTTTTTTTTATTGATAGAAAATCAAGGTCAATGAAGTTAATATATTTGGTTCCTTACCCATATGTGGCCAAAAAACAAAACAAACAAAAAAAAAAAATCCAAGATGTAAATAGTAAATGAATGAATGAATGTATTTTGGTTTTACATCAATCATTATACTTAGTACATCAATCGTAATAAACATAAACAACAAAAAGGAATAGGCTAGAAGCAAAAGCTTTTTTTTTTTTTGCCTATCCTTCTCACCTAATACACTCTTACATCAACTTAAATGTGTACAGCATTGAGCATTCACACCATAATAATAATAATAATAAAAAAAAAACATATCTACCATCTCAATTCAATATTTCTAAATAATTTTAAACTAAGGCTTTTTAAAAATATATATAAAATACAAGAAAAACACATGAGGTGAAAGTAACATGTATTTTAGAACAATAGACCAACATCAGTGCTGATCCAGACCCCTGTCCACATCCACATGATCCCTTTGAACATCATTCCTTACATTAGTACCATTACTTCATGGTACCTAACAAAGCAGGTCCACTCACTGTTCATGCAGAGGTGAACCTTGCATGAACAGTGAAGGGTTGAGTGATTCATCACCATTTATTACAATATTTATCCTCTGTATTTTTTGTTTTTTCAGTGAAAATCATATATTTTCTTATATTTAATTCAATGATAATATAGATGTTCATAAAAGCTCAGATTAAAGTCGAGGCTTATTATACAAAAACAGAGAAAACTGAAGAAAAAGGGACCTTTTCAGTGAAACATATTATTAAAGGTCCCGTATTATGCAAATCTCACTTTGTGACAGTTTTCTTATAGTAGTGTGTGTTGCAGTAGCCTCATTATGAGGTTCGAATTTGAAAACTGTCTGTTTCCTCCCTGCCTTGCTACACCACATGTTGTTAAAATGCCTGCTCAAACGGCCGAGTTTGAGTTGGGTCCGCTTATGACGACATAAGCGGATTTAACTCCTCCCCCTGACTGTGCCTCCACCCTGGCAAAGTACCTCTTGGACAACAAACATGGCGAAGGCGAGACACGCAAGTTGTGGTGTTGTTGGCTGCACACACCAACACGATAGTTTATTTTTGCTCCCCACTTCCGAGCCTCTCCGTAAAAAGTGGCTGGATTCTATCTGTGATGGTCATGGACCAAACAACATTCCCAAACGCTTGTATGTGTGTGCCCGGCATTTCACGGACGAGTGTTTTTTTAACATGGGCCCATACAGCTCCGGCTTAGCACAAAGACTCCGAATCAAGAAGGATGCAGTACCAACGCTTCGTGACCCAAGTACAAGTGTGAGAGATGTAAGTTCTTCTCATTTTTTTGTATCTTTACTGCATAACCCTACATTACGGATAAGCTGGTGGTTGTTGATGTGTACGTCTAACGTTAGCATGGCAGCTAACATAGCTCGGTTACTGCTGCTAACGTTTGCGTCCCCGTTAACATGCAAGGGCTGATAATATCAAGAGACATTCAACATAACTACTCTGAACACGGGCCTTTTGTGGTTGGCATCAGTATAGTTAGCATCAAGCTTGTTAGCAGCTGCCTGCATTAGTGGCGGCAGGCGTCTTTCCGTGTCAGGTCCACGAACCCGACACAACACCGCCGTTTTCCGTCGGGGCTCAGTCACGCCTCAAGGCAAAGAAAGCCAGTGTTTGGAAAGACGTTCTGTCTGAGACATGTGTATGATGGCTTCACTGTCAACATTAGCGCGTAGTACCGCTAGCGTAAGCCGCGTCCTCTCCCAGAGAGGGGAGGGGGAGTGGGCGTGGACAGATGCGTTCATTTGCGTACCCGGAAGCAGGCCCAGAAACAGACTGTTCTGAGGAGGGCTGGTGAGTGTGACTTTTTCGACCGCTGAAACTCCGAAAAAAGGATGATTTTGGGGTGAACAAACTTAAATACTATGTTTTTGGGCTTCTGAGACCTATATGACGTGACTGAAAAATAGCATAATACGGGACCTTTAATTGAACATAAAACAAGCTTCTCCATCCACTGTCATTGATCCAACTCCATGGGTTTTACTGGTGAATCAATGTTGTAGAAGATGTTTCCGCATTCACTACGGAGCCTCCGAACATCCAAATGGGTCATATCTGATGACCATGAAAAGATGACAAACTGTATTTTACACCAATTATTTACATGTATTGACAGGATTCATGAATCAACAGATATTAATTATTTTATATAACTAAAGGATTTTGGTCACTGCTGGATGTTTGGGTCTTCGTGGGTTAAATTGGTGTTTTTCAACTTTGGGGTCGGGATCCCAAATGGAGGTCACCTAAAAGTTCAAGTACTTCATAAAAATAAAAAATAGGACCAATGGCCCTGTAGCTTAGCGGCCAAATGAAAAGCTTTGGGAAATGTATCCAGATGCCATTTATTATCACCCAGTTCTGTGTATTCATTCTATTACAGAAATAGCCCATGTTTTGGTCATATTCCAATCAGATCTGTAAAAAATTCAAATTCCAACTTGATATCTTTGATACTGATTTATTGGATCAATCCACTTCCTATCTCTTATAATGGGGAAATTTTTCAAAGTCGCACCAAATCCAGAATCAGATCCGGATCGAAATAATTTCAATACATTGTGTTGCCATCATCATACAGAAGCTGTATACCAAGTTTGAAGTCAATCAGAACTGGAGTTTGGGAGAAAAAGACGATTGAATTTTTTCCCCATAAGAGCCCATGTTAAATTTTCTGTAAGTTCCCGGATCCAGAAGCAGATCCTGATCAGCATGTGGACATTATGTTTTGGTCATCTCCCCATCAGGGCTGGACTGTAGAAATTTACACTGGATATCATTTACATTTACTGAATTATTGCATCCATCCACTTCCTATCGCTTATAATGGGGAAATTTTTCAAAGTCGCACCAAATCCAGAATCAGATCCGGATTCAAATAATTTCACTGACTTTTGTTGACATCATCATAAAGAAGCTGTATACCAAGTTTGAAGTCAATCGGAATTGTAGTTTCGGAGAAGAAGACGATTGAAATTTTTGTAACAATGGACGACAGACGACGGACGCCACATGACGACAATAGCTTACAGCCTGTCAGCCGGTAAGTTAAAATAAAAGGTTCCTAATAAAAATATATGGTGAGTTGACAGAGACAATCCCAATCCATAAAAGACATGACAAACTGTGAAGCTGAAACTGCAGCACTGTGGTTCTGTTTATCTGTCAAATGTTCATTGTGGTCAGTTTCAGATGCTGCAGCTCTTTCATAATTCATAGTTTGAGTTCTTGTTTGTTCAGTATTAATTGTCAGCCTTGTAAATCCAAGCTGGACTGACTG
Source organism: Sphaeramia orbicularis (assembly GCF_902148855.1). Taxonomy (NCBI): domain Eukaryota; kingdom Metazoa; phylum Chordata; class Actinopteri; order Kurtiformes; family Apogonidae; genus Sphaeramia; species Sphaeramia orbicularis. The sequence continues at coordinate 13,392,207 of NC_043968.1, forward strand.
TACATATCCTGAACAAGGACTTTGTGCAGTAATCTACACCTGGCTTTTCTGCCTCCGTCCATAATAATATACATTATATAGACTAAATGTCGTCTAAAATTAGCGTTTATTTACAACATAGTATAGCAAAGTATTACATGATCAAAAACAAATTATTCATTTCTTCATTCATTTTCTGAACCCTCTTTATCCTCACTAGGGTCACGGGGGTCGCCTGGAGCCTATCCCAGCTACATAGGGGCGAAGGTGGGGTACACCCTGGACAAGTCGCCAGTTCATCGCAGGCCTGACATATGAAAACATATAAAAGCTCGCTTGATCTTGATTTTCAGTATGAATACAGACCGTGAAAGCGGGGCCTCACGATCCTTCTGACTTTTTGGGTTTTAACTTATAATAACATACATATAAAAACACATTTAAAAACATAACATATAAAAACAAATTAATTTTAGCAAAAAAAAAAAAAAAAAAAAAGTCTCCATTTTTAACCCTTTCATGCATGAATTATGAGAACCTTAATCAAGATTTTTTTTCCTGAGTGTTTTTATTCCTCTTTAGGCATGAAAACAAAAACCCAATGTGATTGAATTTGTTTTAAAATCAACCTGTTTTTCATGGAGTTACAAAAATGTCCACTCAGCTACACCATGAATTTTATTCTTGAAGCAAAGAAACATGTATTTAAAACCCAATATCATAAAGTGATATGAAAACAGTGAAATGAAACCATGTTTAATGCAGCTAATCTGATGTTTTCTCACATTTTAACATATTCTAATACTAGTTATTACTCACTTCATGGAGATAATATGCAAAAAATAAATTTTAACAATTGATTTTCACTCAAGAACCAATCAAGAACAGCAAAGTTACAATTATGGTATGAATTGGAGTTAATGAGATGATGCATAAGTGTCCACTGTATTGGTTGATATAGAACTAAAACAGCAAAACCCATGAATATACAAGAGTAAAGCTGTGAAGTAACTGTCCACTGGAGTGACCACTATGCATGAAAGGGTTAATGTCTGGGGTCGCCAGAAATTTGTGATGTTAAAATGAGGTCATGAGTCAAAAAAGGTTGGAAACCACTGGGTTAAATGGTACATATTCATAACTGGGGGTTATCTTCTCTTTTCCATTTTTTTTTTTTTTTTTTCCGCAGCAAAGTACTTCATTTGGTGTAAACAGAATGAATGAATGAATGGAACTTGAAACATCAAATTTGAGAAAAGATGACCAACTGTATTTTACACCAATTATTTACATGCATTGATTGAATTAGTGGATAAACAGGTATGAACCCTTTCATGCATGAATTGTGAGAACCTTAGTCAAGATTTTTTTCTTCAGTGTTTTTATTCCTCCTTAGGCATGAAAAAAACAATGCGATCAAGTTTTTTTTTTTCCTATGGATTTACAAAAATATCCATGCATTTAATGTCTGCAGTAAAGAAACATGTGTTTAAAACCCAATCAGAAAGTGATATGAAAACAATGAAATAAAAACATTTCTAATGCTGCTAATCTGATATCTTCTCACATTTTATATTTATATGACTTTATATGAATTTATATGACTGTTTGTTTTTATGTGTATGTGTATGTCTATGTATGTTTTTATGCTGCTGACAACACTGTGAATTTCCCCATTGTGGGATCAATAAAGGAATATCTTATCTTATTTTAACATATTCTAATGCTAGTAATTACTCACTTCGTGGAGATAATATGCAAAAAAAAAAAGTAGTGTCTAACAAATAACAACTGATTTACACTTAAACATGTTAGTGCAGATCAGGTTTATCAAGAACAGCAAAGTTACAGTAATGATCTGAATGTCAGTGTATGGGATGGTGCGTAAGTGTCCACTGTGTTGGCTGATATGGAACTAAAACAACAAAACCCATGAATATACAAGAGAACAGCTGGAGAATAACTGTCCACTGGAGTGACCACTATGCATGAAAGGGTTAAACAGTAACATCAGTAGATGGTTTAGGACGCTGGTGGATGTTTGGGTCTTCATGGGTTAAGGTTCTGTGCATTAAACAGTGGTAAGCGTGATGCCTTTTCCTTCTATATTTACTGCGCTCTCTGAAAAGATTTGTGAAAGACAAGGATGCAGCGCTGTTTAACACAACCAATTTGTCATTTTATCCATGATAAATAATATACGCTGAAGGCATGAAGGGTATCAGTGTTGCAGTGTTTGGGTGTCACATGAGTTTACTTGTACAGTAGGTGTGTGTTTGTGTGTGTTTGTGTGTGTACATGGACTATGTTTCATTAATCATTCAACATTAGACAGACATGGAGGAGCAGCAAAGATGGGATGAAGATAAAGTGATTTTTGAAAGAGAATATCGCTCTTTTTAGGTAGTTGCTATGAACTTGCTCAGTTTTGATATCAAATAACGCCTCATCAGTTCTCTGCTGCAAATTACAGCGTCCCTCCCTCATCGTTTACACAACCCCAAACGACCCCACAACCTAATGAAAAAAAAAAAAAGGTTGGAGCGAGTTTCTCCTCTCATCTTTTATTAACAAAATAAGCACTGATGCGGCTCCTTATGTGTAGCTCCATATTAAACACCAACCCTCCCGGTCTCCGAGGAACCGGCGCCTGTTGAAATAGGATATACCCACATGTATTACTGAAGTTAATATTTTCAATATTGACATGTTCGCTGTTAATGTTGTTTGAATTGAATTAACCCGGGGTGGAGCTTAAGAGGTTAGCAAGCTGATATTAAGGCTTTGGCCTCGGACCAAAATATCTGTGAGTTTGGGAGAGATTGGAGTAACGCACGTCCCCTTATACAGGAAAGTGACCTGAGGCGAGAGTTTGGCTGAGGCAATAAGGCAGAAAATCTAATATGGTGGCATGGGCTGTCCCACTGGGCTCAACTCCCCCAAACACTGAGCGTCTGACTCTGTGTGTGTGTGTGTGTTCTCTCTTCCCTTCCCTTCTTTTCTTTACATCCGACAAACCAATACAGGGATCTCAAACATGCGGCCCGGGGGCCAAACGCAGCCCGCCAAAGGTTCCATTCCGGCCCCTGGGATGAATCTGCAAAGTGCAAAAATTCCAGTCAAGGCTGTGGAACTCATTTTAGTTCAGGTTCCACATGCCAAGGTTATTATCGTTTACCAAAACGAACGAAATGATGAAAACTAAAATTGAAAAAACATTTTCGTTGACTGAAATAAATAAAAACTCAAATTCAACGAGAAAAACAATAACTAACTGAAACTGTATTGTGTGCTTACAAAGCTAACTAAAATGTGTAAAAAATTATGTATAAAATTCCCTTAGTTTTCGTCTTTGTCAGTGTTGATATAGGATAGAACATGTGAAAATTTCTTCTGAGATCAGTGGTATAAGAGAGGTATAGAAAATCCGTGTGTCATTCGTTCATTCGTTTTTTAATTTAAAATCAAAAAACAAAAAAATGACTCGTTTTTTTGTTTTTCATTTTCAAAACCAGAATGAAAAATGGATAACGGTTCGGTTCGTTTTTACATTTCCTGATTTTGTGCTCAAATGAAAAATGGAAAAAACGGATAACAACCGTTTAACCTTAGGGCCGCAGAGAATGTAGACATTTTTAAAACCAGGCTCAAGACCCACCTTTTTAATTTGGCTTTGAATTAGCTTCTGTTTTATCTACTCTAAGGTTTTATAGTATATATATATATATATATATATATATATATATATATATATATATATATAGAGAGAGAGAGAGAGAGAGAGAGAGAGAGAGAGATATCTTAACATTGTTTTAACCAATGCTTCTGTATTATCATTTTAATGTTTAATATTTATATTATATTTATATTTGTCTTACATTTAGATTCTTTTAGTCAGTTCTTTTATATCTTTTTAATGTTTCTTATCTATATTTTCCAGTGTTTCATCAGAGTGAGCCCAAGCAACTGTTTGATACAGAAGCGTATTGCATTCACACAAAAAAATAAATTTGGCTCTATTTTTCTGAATTAACAAGATAAGCAGCAGCTTAATTATAGCAAAATATTCCTCCAGTCCGGCCATGATTCCGTTTGTTTATTTTTCCCATAGTTACGACTACTTCCGGGTCAGACAACTTAACTATACTGAAAATAGCAAAATCAGATGAAACGGTCGTTATCTGTTTTTTTTCCATTTTTCATTTGAGCACAAAATCGGTAAATGGAAAAACAAACCGTTATCTGTTTTTCATTCTGGTTTTGAAAATGAAAAACAAAAAAACGAGTCGTATTTTTCTTTTTTGATGATTTTTGGTTTTAAATTGAAAAACGAATGAACGAATGATACATGGATTATAGACGATGGGAGGCCAACGCTGATCTGCCTTGGCGGAGGTCTGCGCTCTTTCTTTACTAGTTCACATCTTTTTTGTTTGGATAGTTTATAAAAGTAAATATTTCCATAATTTCATGTGTGTGTGTGTGGGGGGGGGGGTTTGCACTAAAACAGAGACAAAAATCTGGAGTTGTCATTATTTATAGATTATTTTGTTATTATTTTACTGGTCCGGCCCACTTGAGATCAAATCAGGCTGAATGTGGAACCTGAAAGAAAATGAGTTTGAGAGTCCTGAACTAACACACGCCTGCACACACTCGTGGCTACACATACATAGAGTGATAAGGTGTGAGTCCTGTCTGGCTATGACCCTAACCTCATTGCAGAGTTTATTAGGCAGCTTCACAGAAGTAACCTCGTTTCGCCTGAAGGAATACAGACTCAGCTATTTGTTTGGCTGCTTGCACACTTCCACCACCCATACACTCCTCTGATTTTTCCCACTGTCCACCGCCTTCCCCTTGTCTGTCCATTTGTTTTCCCAATATATCAACCCACCGCCCGGTCTTTCAACGTACACCCACACACAAACACACACACACACACACATACATGCACCTGCAGATGGTTTAGTGGCATGCTGTGCACAGACAGATATGGTTCAATAGCTTTAGGCAAAAGAATAACATTGTCAACTTTCTGCTGAATTGCAGACATAATGTCCGTACACAGCACAGCCATCTCCACTGATGATGTGGAAGTGGCTGCTCCATAGAACGAACAAGCAAAGGCTCTAAAAATGACCATGACCGAGCAAAAAAAAAGAGGAAGGAGACAGCAACAGCTTTTCTTCATGATTAGACCAAATGCATCGAACAAGACAAATAATCTTGTTTCATGTCTGTTCATTCAATTTGGTTCTTTTTAATGGGATTTATTTTTCCCTGTCTTTCTTTCTTCCTGTCTAGCAGCGGTGCCTATTACTGTAGCCACCTCCCAGACACAATATTCAATGTCTGGTTATGAACGGAGCTTACAGATGGAGAATTGCACATTTATTTCCATACTTCTTCTCCACATCACTCCTACTCTCCCCACATACTTACTCATCCTGTGTGGCTGACTGCACAGTGAACTCCCAGATCCTCCAGGGACACCAGTCCACCACCTCAGACTGCCTGTTCACATCCACATCCACCCTGCACTGTTTGCACTCTATGGTTTACATACTTAATATGGGTGAAGAGCAAGAATGCTGATTACAGAACCCATTGCAGTGCTGTTTGGATTGAAAGAACCCGGTGCTCTGTGTATGGCACAAGAAACAAATGATTAAAATTTGGTGGTTGGGGGGGGTCTGATCTGCCTTGGTGGAGATCTGGGCTGTCTGAGTGCTTTTCTAGTGTTTTTTTATGCGTTTTTTGTTGTTTTAGTCTGTATATGTCGTGTGTCATTTTCATGTTGTGTATTTTAGTTTGTGTCCATTTTGTTGTGGATTTTACACTATATATACTGAACAACAAAAGAAACACAAGTTTTGGTCGTTAATTTAAGGCGGCCTTACACTGTGCGAGTTTAGAGACGATTTCTCACTCGTGCGACTCTTTCTGGGATCGGGCCCGATGTGCCTCTAATCGTGTGTCGTGCTTCGTGCAGTGTACATGGGGTAAAGAGAAGTGATTAGCACCTCACGACCACCTCACGACCAGCAATCGTGTGTTCGCAAGGAAAACGGAGCTGTTTGAAATCCTGCTCGCTCCTCGTGAGTGTATCAGACTGTCAAAGCAGTGCCACGAACCAATGTGCCTCAGATTCTCACACTGTGCATGCGCGAACACAGACGCATACAGTAGCGTACAAGCTAACAGTAGCTGGCTATTGTCCTAGTGCAGTTTAGCTGTTGCAGCTTACCTCTAGTTCCTGGATGACAGCCCATACTGTCCACGTCTGGACAACCAATGCCTGCACCGAACACATCGTTGTCTTTTCTTCTTTTTTGATTCCTCACAGATAATGGCACATATTACCAAAGCAGCTCGTTGGTTTTTGTTTAGCACTACCATTTCGTGACTCACGCCAATGCACAATCGTCTATGCACTTTTACGGATTCCTTGGTATTTTAATGTTGTATTTCCGGATACAACACTCAAACGTGTCGTGCGTCCTGTGGTGTATGGTCCTACAGTGTGAGCAGTCAGGTCGCATATGAGCGTCGGTCCGTGCTGTGTGAGAACAGGAATCGTGAGCCTGACTGTACAACTGATTCGCACAGTTTGAGATGGAGCTGCGTGCAACGATTGAAATAATCGCACAGTGTATGGCCGCCTTTAGGCAAGAGTTCAGCTGTCCTGTTGAGTTGTCAACTGAGATACACATTACAATAAGTGAGTTGTTACCATTGGAGTGTGTGTTTGCAGGCAAACACGACCGTGAGTGGTGTTGAGCACGAGTACAAAGTATCGGAGGTGCGGTACGTTTTGAGTGATATGGTAGTGGGAGCAACAAATGGGAGTGGCAATTCCCTTTGTTTATCCGGGGGCTATAAAAAGAAATGGTAAGATTCAAAAGTTACTGCATTACCACGATGCCTCGCCTTAACGATAATCTGAGAGAACGCGCCGTTGGTATCCTTGATGCTGGTTTAACGGCTCGCAACCTTGCCAGGCGTCTGCAAGTGCACGAGTCCACCATCAGTAGGCTGAGGACACGATTCCGTGACACAGGGACCACTCGGGACAGACCAAGATCCGGAAGACCACGTGGGACCACCCGTAATCAGGATCGCCATATTCGCTTGGCCCATCTCCGTGACCGTCAACTCAGTGCTACAAGGACAGCAAGAGAGACGCACTGTAAATTTCACAGCTGGATAAAAATATCTCATATGAAACAAATATTCCTAATAAAACTCCCATATAAACCAATACCGAAACATACTTGCGTTTCTTTTGTTGTTCAGTATATTTCACTTTAGTGGGTGGCTGTGGCTCAGTTGTTAGAGTGGGTCATCCAGTGACCAAAGGGTTGGTGGATCGAATCTTGACTCCGACTGTCCATGTGTCGAAGTGTCCTTGGGCAAGACACTGAACCCTAAACTCCTCCCAGTAGGGCATGGCAGCAGCCACCTACTGGTGTATGAATGGGTGTGTGAATGTGAGGCACTGTAAAGAGCTTTGGGCATCATGAAGGTGTAGAAAATACGTTATCATTTATTTTCATGTTATTGCATATTTGACTTTTTTTTTTCGTGTTTCATTTTTTATGTCATTTTCATTTTGTTGCTTCTTGTTTATTTTTTCTTTTATCTGTATCTGTCTTGTTTCGCAGACGCAAGAAGCAGTGTACAAAAGTTATCGCACTGCAAATCCCCTTAACCCATAAAGACCCAAACTGCCACTGGCATCCAAAAGCATCTACTGATCTAAAATGTTTAACAAGTGGTGCCAGGCACAACAAACCCCGCCCCTTGCATGTATTGTATCTTATTTTGGCATTGATCCAGCTGATGTCATCATCTCTATATGTGTGGTGATGTCAGCATATCAATAGCCTCTGTATATGTGGAAAGTTTGAAGTAAATTGAAACAAAATTGATGTTTTTATAGACAAGTGAAATTTTGCCCATTATAAGTAAATGGGGGAAAAAAAGATTTAAAAAATTCATAAAAATTTTTGACTTTAATCTATTTTTCCCAAAATGTAATCACATCTATTCTAGGGTCACTGGCAATCTATAAACCTAATTTGGTATGAATTCAACCAATAATTTTGCTGCTACAGACATGTGAATTATCACCCATTATAATTTAATGGGGAAAAAAAGATTTTAAAAATTCATAAGAAATTTTGACTTTGATCTATTTTTCCCAAAATGTAATCAGATGTATTCTGGAGTATGGGCAATCTATAAACCCAATTTGGTATTAATTCAACCAACACTTTCCTGCTGCAGACATTTGAAATTTTGCCCATTCTAAGTTAATGGGGAAAAAATACATTTTAAAAATTCATAAAAAAATTGAAGTTTGACCTACTTTTCCCAAAATGTACTCAGATCTATTATGGATCAGTGGCAATCTATAAACCCAATTTGGTATGAATTCAACCAACAGTTTTGCTGCTAGAGTGTTAATAAACAAACTGAACCTAAAACAATACCCCTTGCCTCCCCTTCGAGGGGCAGGGTAATAACTTCTGCACAACTAAACCTATCAATATGTTGAAATAATCGGTATAAAATACTGTTGGTCATCTTTTCATGGTCATCAGATATGACCCATTTGGATGTTCAGAGGCTCCGTAGTTACCGTGGAAACACCATCATCTTCTACAATGTTGATTCACCAGTAAACCCATGGAGTTGGATCGATGACAGTGGATGGAAACACTTGTTTTTTTTTAATGTTCAGTCATTGATATCTTTGCTGTTAAAGTCACTTTTTTTTTCAGTTTTCTCTGTTGTTTTATATAATAACCCTCAACTTTATTCTGAATTTTTATGAAAATCTACATGATTGGTACATTAAATAAAGGAAAATACCTGATTTTCACTGAAAAAAACACAGAACACAAAGGAAAACATTGGAATAAATGGTGATAAGTCACTTAAGAAAGGTTAAATAGAGAGAAAAAAACATTTAGGAGCTGCCACAGAAGTACCACAACATTTTTATGGGTTAAGAGAGAGTTGAGGTTGATATTTGGGAATTCTCACCAAGTGTTTTTGCTTCTTAAATAATAACCAAACCCTCAAAAGAGAGAAAACAGACAGCATCATTTTGGGTATTCACTGACAAACAAAGATGTCAGAAGTACTACAGGCAGTATATCAAGAAATGTTCTTATAAATCATTTTGTGACATTCATGTAGGTCATTTTGAAAGGATTGACAACTTGCAGTGTTTTAGCGTGGAGATTGAAGGACTTGTCTGTTCATCAGTCACTCTCCTTTTTTTTTTTGTGATTGTTACTCCTTTTGGAAGAGTGGATGTTGTAACAAATGGAGCAGTAAATTCAGGAGTGTACAATGTTTGTGCTACACACTCATTAGCCTCAACAGCTCAAGTAGTTGATTAAAAAAAAGTAAATTAAAAACAGGAAAATACCAGATTTTCACTGGAAAAAAAAAACACAAAACACAGAAGATAATATTCTAATAAATGGTGATAAATTACTTAAGAAATGATAAATAGAGAGAAAAATGTATTTAGGAGCTGCCACAGAAGTACCACTACATTTTTATGGGTTAAAAGAGAGTTGAGGTTGATATTTGGGAATTCTTACCAAGTGTTTTTACTTCTTAAAAATAACCAAACCCTCAAAATATGGTTTGATCTAAGGTTATTATTGTTAACGAAATGACGAAAACTAGAATTGAAAAAACATTTTCGCTAACTGAAATAAATAAAACTATAGTTAAAAGAAAAAAAAACTATAACTAACTGAAACTGTATCATGTGCTTACAAAAGTAACTAAAACAAATAAAAATTATGGACAAAAATTCCTTTCGTTTTTGTCAATGTCAGATTGATACGAAAGTGATTCATTTTGCTCTAGCAATTTTAGCTAGCGGCACCATACGGAACTTCACGGTCCGTCACTTTTTGTCACTTGTTTAGAGTCGTCTTCTTGTCCCCACACTAGCTAGCAACATGGAGACTAAAGTTGGGAGAAAGCAGAGTCCTGTATGACATTTATTTGAATACGACAGCGAAGAAGAGAAAAGATACGTCAAAACTAAAATTAATACTAAAACTAAACTAAAACTATGCATTTAGAAAAAAATTAAAACGAATAAAAACTAGCAAACCTGCTCTAAAAATGAATTAAAACTAACTGAATTAGAGAGAAAAAAGTCAAAACTAAATAAAACTAAACTATAATGAAAAATTCCAAACTATTATAACCTTGGTTGGAACAAAAGAGAAAACAGACAGCATCATTTTGGGTATTCACTGACAAACAAAGATGTCAGAAGTACTACAGGCAGTATATCAAGGAATGTTCTTATAAATCACTTTTGTAACATTCATGTAGGTCATTTTGAAAGGACTGACAACTTGCAGTGTTTTAGCGTGAAGATTGAAGGACTTGTCTGTTCATCAGTCACTCTCCTTTTTTTTGTGATTGTTACTCCTTTTGGAAGAGTGGATGTTGTAACAAATGGAGCAGTAAATTCAGGAGTGTACATTGTTTGTGCTACACACTCATTAGCCTCAACAGCTCAAGTAGTTGATTTAAAAAAAAAAGAAAAGTAAATTAACCCTTTCATGCATTGTGGTCACTCCAGTGGACAGTTGTTCTCCAGCTGTTCTCTTGTATATCCATAGGTTTTGTTGTTTTAGTTCCATATGAGCCAACACAGTGGACACTTACGCAACATCCCATAATACACTGCAATTCATACTATTACTATAACTTTGCTGTTCTTGATGAACCTGATCTGCAGTAAAAGGGTTTAAGTGTAAATCAGTTGTTATTTGTTAGACAAAAAGAGTTGTTTTTTGCATATTATATGAGGTAATAACTAGCATTAGAGTATGGTAAAATGTGAGAAAACATCAAATTAGCAGCCTTAAAAATGTTTTTACTTCATTGTTTTCATTTTACTTTCTGATATTGGGTTTTAAATACATGTTTCTTTACTTAAAAAATTAAATGCATGGACATTTTTGTAACTCCATGAAAAAAAAACTCGATCACAATTTTTTTTTTTATGTCTAAGGAGGTATAAAAACACTCCAGAAAAAAAACATCTTGACTAGGGTTCTCATAATTCATGCATGAAAGGGTTAAATACAGGAAAATACCTGATTTTCACTGGAAAAAAAAAACACAAAACACAGAGGATAATAATCTAATAAATGGTGATAAATCACATAGAGAGAAAAATTTATTTTAGGAGCTGCCACAGAAGTACCACTACATTTTTATGGGTTAAGAGAGAGTTGAGGTTGATATTTGGGAATTCTCAAAAAGGTTTCTTTGCTTCTTAAAAAACAACAGACAGCATCATTTTGGGTATTCACTGACAAACAAAGATGTCAGAAGTACTACAGGCAGTATATCAAGAAATGTTCTTAAAAATCCTTTTTGTAACATTCATGTAGGTCATTTTGAAAGGCACTGACAACTTGCAGTTTTTTAGTGTGAAGACTGAAGAACTTGCCTGTTCATCAGTCATTTTCTTTTTTTTTTTGTGATTGTTCCTCCTTTTGGAAGAGTGGATGTTGTAACAAATGGAGCAGTAAATTCAGGAGTGTACAATGTTTGTGCTACACACTCATTAGCCTCAACAGCTCAAGTGGTTGATTAGAAAAAAAAAAAAAAAAAAAAAAAAACTTTAACAGCACCAAATTACTGATTATATTATCATCTAGGTTTTGGATTGGTGCGGGATTGGGTATGAGAGTGATTTTTTAAAGTACCTATTGAGGCGCACAATGGCCTCATCCATCTTCTTTGCTTTCCTTTCAGCTCTGATTAAATGAGTGTGATGGATCTCGCCATCATTAGGGAGACTGAAGGCTGGCGGATTGGAGCCATCACAAATCAGCTTTATGTGGGAAGAGCATGGAGTGGCAGTGACAGCTTTACAGCTCCTGTGATATTAATGGAGTGGACCCTTTTACATCGCACGGCCCTGCAGCCGTTTTTCCGTCAGATGTATGGTAACCACGGGTCATTATAGATCTCTGGGCTCCCATGTTATGAGAATTTCCATTGGTGCTCTTTACCTTAGTCAGCACATTACAGGTTATCCGCCAGGGTATTAGTGTAACTCTTTCGGTATTCTCACAGTGAATTCACGAATGCAAATGCTGACCCAGTGCCTGAAGACGTAAATTATATCTAATAGTGGCGTGCATAACAAGTCGATGCAAAAAAGGGAACCTGCGTGTCTCGTGTTTTTTGCTACTACTGAAAGGCGCTAATGAGAATACTTCAGTGATGTTGTGAAAGTGCACATACTTAGTCAGCCAATGTCACCGTACCACAGATGGTATATTCACTCCAAGAGTTTTCCTCACCCTGAATTAATGCATTTGGAGTGTGCGCTTTATGATCTAAATGTACAGATTCTTTTTCAACTCACAGACGGGGGAAAAAAAAAACCCCAACAACTTTGTTCTCGCTTTAAAAAAAAGAGGTCAGCCAACCTCCTTGTCCCAGCATTCAAGCGTACGTTCTGTGTTTCAGACTCTACTGCTTTAACTGTTACTTCAGCTAGAGTATAAAGACAAAAAAAAACTGTTTCACAGCGAGCTACTGGTGTAAGATAAACCAGAGGTGCTCATGGAGAGGGCATGAACGATAGGAAAAAGACAAAAATCCAAGAACTCACTTGGTTGCAAAGAGCCTTCACTGCAAAGAGCAAAATCTTCCACCAAGATAATTTTCAGTGGTTCCACTGGCTGATTTTTTTGCTTGAATTTAGCAAAAAAAAATATCTTGAATTAAGAAAAAAATTTGAAGTCTAGAACTCTAGTATTATTTCATTTCTTTATTTTTTTTTATTTTTAATTATTTACTTCAATTATATTTATTTATTTCAATTTTTATTTATTTATTTATTTATTTATTTATTTATTTATTTATTTATTTATTTTCCTTATTTCTACATATTCTGTCCTCTAATTAAAAGAGAGTGGCTACACAGCAAAAATCTAAATCTTACAAGTGTATTTTTCTCATTTCTAGTCAAAATATCTCATCATACTTAAAATTAGACATAATCACCTAAAGAGTAACTTTTTAGTGAGATATAAGAACTTCTTTTTAGACAATAGATCTTGAAAATCTCATTTCAAGAATTCTTACAAAGATAAGTTTCATTGTTCCACTGGCAGATTTTTTTTTGCTTGAATTAACAAAAAATAAATACATTTTTGAATTAAGCCAAAAAAAAAAAAAAAAAAAAAAAAGAATTAAGCCTAAATCAATCAATCAATCAATCAATCAATCAATCAATCTGCCAATGGAACAAGTGAAAAACATCATGGAAAGATATTTTGACTAGAAATTACAAAAATACACTTGGTAAGATTTAGATTTTTGCAGTGTAGCCACTCTTTTGTAATTAGAGGACAGAATATGTAGGGGAAAATAAATAAATAAATAAATAAATAAATAAAAAAAAAAAAATAGAAATAGAAATAGAAATAATAATAAAAAATGAAATAAAAAATAATTAAAAAAAAAAAAAGAAATTAAAAATAAAAATAAAAAATAAAGAAATGAAATAATACTAGATTTCTACATTTGAGGAAATTATTTGGAACTCATAAATTGCGTAATAAATCCAAATCTTCATTCAGGCCCAGGTGTTGTGTGGCCTTGAGAACATAAATCCAACATAAATCCAATAGTCCTCTCTTTGTTTGAGGCGTTGGATTGTATTGTATTGTATAAAGATGCCAAAGCGCTGGGTTCTCATTCAGAACTGTGTTTCATATTTACATACAACTGCGTCACTGCTCCATACTGTTTAGTGAATGGAACAATATTTACATCTGCCAAGACGGTTCTATGATTTTTGTCTTCATTTCCCATTAAGACCAGACACAGTGTGACATAAATGTTGATGTGACATCCTCGCTTTAAACATACATGATCAATAAAATGCATCATGACTTAAGGGGAAGGTGTCTCCTGTGGGAATGCGCTTCAGATGAAATATATACAGCAGTCGATAGTAAGAGACAAATAATTGTTTGATGCTGTTGAATCATGCCATGAATTACACATGATGTTTGTCCGTGTTAAGGATGATGTTGCAACTCAAGAAAATCATGCAGATGAAATATCAGACTGTTAAAATGCATATTTAAGAAGACTACATTCCCCAAGAGTCATGCACATCAGAGAAATAAGATATGTATAGTCTATGTACGTCACTGTTTGCAAACTTATCCGAACAGAGAATGATGAATATATGTACTTTTGTGGCAATTCCAAAATACTTTCCTCCATATTTGACTTTTCTTATGAAATTTATAACCATTTATTATAATATTATCCTCTGCATTTTGCATTTTTCAATGAAAATCAGGTATTTTCTTATATTTAATTTACTGCATTAATTTACATACAATGGAATCCTTTTTCCTGAGCATTGTAAAGGAAAGTTAACAATATTATGTAGTTTATTTTGTTGTTTTTTTTTTTTTTTGGGGGGGGGGGTGGGGGGGGTATTTTGCCTTGTTTTGTTTAATTGGTTTGTTGTGTAATTTGTTGGGGTTTTTTGTATTGTCTTTGTGTGGTTCTTTATGCCTAAGTACATGTTTGTGTAAATGTATAATTTAATAAAAAATTAAAAATAAAAAAGACAATAATAATAATAATAATAATAATAATAATAATAATAATAATAATAATAAATTCCGGGTCCCCCCGGAAGAGTTGGAGGAGGTGTCTGGGGAGAGGGAGGTCTGGGCATCCCTGCTTAGACTGTTACCCCCATGACCCGGCCCCGGATAAAGCTGAAGATAATGGATGGATGGATAATAATAATAATAATAATAATAATAATAATAATAATAATAATAATAATGTACTGATCATGTATATCAGGGGTTCCCAAAGTGGGGTACATGTATCCCCAGGGGTACTTGGAAGAGGCCAGGGGGTACCTGAATTTTTTTGGGAAAAATACATTAAATAAATCAGCATGTGCTGAAATACAAAACACAATAAATGCATTCACATAATAGTTTTATTGTCAATCATGTTGTTTAAGCTTTGGTAACATTTTAAGAACATTTCTCTTTTAAATTACTCAAAATGAGTTTAATTGAGTAGCTAAATAATTATTTTTTTGTTGATGAAAGGTTCATTTATTAATTAATGACCAATTTATTTATTTTTCTTATCAGTGAAAAAGGGCACTTTTCAGTTTATATTTTTCACAAAAAATGTACTTTAAAAAATTTATTTTTTTTATATATTACAGTTAAATATATATATATATATATATATATATATATATATATACATACATACATATATATATATATATATATATATATATATATATATTGTTTACAAAGTTCTGAAAATATAAACAGACACTTTTATCACAGGAGCAAATTTTGCCAAATTTTTTTCAATCAAAAATGCTAAAGTGAGAGCTGGGGGTACTTGGCTAAAAAAAGTATATTTCAGGGGGTTTGAAAATCACTAATGTACAGTTGATGTTCATAAAAGATTAAAGTTCTCAGATTAAAGTTGAAGATTATTATGTGAGAAACAGAAAAAATGAAGAAAAAGTGACTTTCAGGAAAATATATCAATAACTGAACATAAAACAAACATCTCCACCCACTGTCGTTGATCCAACTCCATGGGTTTTACTGGTGAATCAGTGTTGTAGAAGACGACGGTGTTTCCACGTTTACTACGGAGCCTCTGAACATCCAAATGGGTCATATCTGATGACCATGAAACGATGACAAACTGCATTTTACACCAATTATTTCAACGTATTAACAGGATTAGTGGTTCAGAAGTTATTAAACATTTTAGGCCAGTAGATGCTTTTGGTCACAAGTGGACGTTTGGGTCTTTATGAGGACTTTAAGATACTATACAGGACACATAAGATCCCAGGAGTAAGGGAGAAATTTTTTTTATTTTTCTATAAAAATACATGTACATAACATTTGGATACAACTCTTTGTGTGGCTCTGGATCATTTTCTCTTTTTAACATTCCATTTTTCTCTGTGGGTTTTCTGGATGACACACTTCATGCCACATTTGATTGCGAGCGTCGAGTGAACAGAGGCTGAAAACTAAAAAAAAAAAAAAAAAAAAAACATGCACTTATGTATGTCTCTCTATTATTATATCAGTGTGAATATCATACAAGACCAAGTATGTGAGTTGGTAAAACAACCAGTATTCACATAACACAGTACAATATGATCATTTGCACAAAAACAAAACCCTCAACAATCAGTCAGTGAGCCTCGATCTGGTGTTTGGGAACGTTCCCCATCTTGTCGGGAAAATGGAAAAATCATATAAAAAGCAAAACTAACTATGTAGTAAAACGGTCCCTGCCAGTGTACAGAATACGATGCTTTGGATTCATTTTACTGCTGCATAAATGTGTAAGTTTCATTTTACTGCTAGAAGTTTAGCTCATATAAAACACTTTATAAACTGTTTGCTGCTTTAATCTACAGCAGTGCACTATATTCTGTGCATGGGAGATGTTGTTTTGCAAACACATTACACCATTTCATTGCTCTTACTGAGGGTAGGTTACATTCTTTAGACTGTTGGTGTTTTTCCTATATATTTAATACACCCTTTGTCATCTCAGTACAAATATGATCAAATAGACAGTATGTGCACAAAAATACAACAGAAAACTAAAAACAAACCCCGCCCCTTGCACGTATTGTCAGTTATTTTGGATCCAGCTGATGTCATCATGTCTACGTGTGTGGTGATGTCACCATATCGATTGCCTCTATATATGTGCCCAGTCTGAGGTGAATTGAAACGAAATTGATGTTTTTATTGACATTTGAAATGTCGCCAATTATCAGTAAAAATTCATACAAAATTTTAACTTTGACCTACTTTTCCCAAAATGTAATGACATCTATTCTGGGTAACTGGGAATCTATAAACTCAATTTGGTATTAATTCAAACAATAGTTTTGCTGCTACAGACATTAGAAATTTTGCCCATTATAAGTGAATGGGGAAAAAAAAGATTTTAAAAATTCATTAAAAATTTGAACTTTCACCTACTTTTCCAAAAATGTAATGACGTCTGTTCTGGGTCACTGGCAATGCATAAACCCAATTTGGTATGAATTCAACCAATAGTTTTGCTGTTACAGACATTTGAAATTTTGCCCAATATAAGTGAATGGGGGGTGGGTGGGGGGGGGGATTAAAAATTCATAAAAATGTGAACTTTCACCTACTTTTCCCAAAATGTAACCACATCTATTCTGGGTGACTGGGAATCTCTAAACCCAATTTGGTATGAATTCAACCAACAGTTTTGCTGCTGTAGACATTTGAAATTTTGCCCATTATAAGTGAATGGGGAAAAAAAAAGATTTTAAAAATTCATTAAAAATTTGAACTTTCACCTACTTTTTCCAAAATGTAGTTACATATATTCTGGGTAACTGGGAATCTATGAACTCAATTTGGTATGAATTCAACCAATAGTTTTGCTACTACAGACATTTGAAATTTTGCCCATTATAAGTGAATGGGCGAAAAAAAAAGGTGTTAAAAATTCATAAAAAATTTTAACTTTCACCTACTTTTCGCAAAATGTAACCACATCTATTCTGGGTCACTGGCAATGCATAAACCCAATTTGTTATCATTTCAATTAATAGTTTTGCTGCTACAGACATTTGAAATTTTGCCCATTATAAGTGAATGGGGAAAAAAACAGTTTTAAAAATTCATAAAAAATTGCAACTTTGACCTACTTTTTCCAAAATGTAATTACATATATTCTGGGTGACTGGGAATCTCTAAACCCAATTTGGTATGAATTCAACCAACAGTTTTGCTGCTGTAGACATTTGAAATTTCATCCATTGTAAGTAAATGGGGGGGGAAAAAAAGAGTTTAAAAATTCATTAAAAATTTGAACTTTCACCTACTTTTCCCAAAATGTAATGATATCTAGTATGGGTCAGTGGAAATATATAAACCCAATTTGGTATGAATTCAACCAACAGTTTTGCTGCTATAGACATTTGAAATTTCATCCATTGTAAGTAAAGGGGGAAAAAAAAGATTTTAAAAATTCATGAAAAATTTGAACTTTCACCTACTTTTCCCAAAATGTAATGACATCTATTCTGGGTCATTGGCAATCTATAAATACCATTTGGTATGAATTCAACCGATAGTTTTGCTGCTACAGACATGTAAAATTTCACCCATTATAAGTAAATGGGGAAAAAAAGATTTTAAAAATTCATAAAAATTGTGAGCTTTGACCTACATTTCCCAAAATGTAATCACATCTATTGTGGGTCACTGGCAATCCATAAACCTAATTTGGTATGAATTCAACCAATAGTTTTGCTGCTAGAGAGTTAACAAACAAGCAAACAAACAAACCGAACTGAAAACAATACCCCTTGCCTCCTCTTCAGGGGGCGGGGTAATAATTAGATATGTTTGGTCTCTCTTCATTTTGAAATATTTCCTTAGCCGGGAAAAAAAAAGCACAAAAAAACCCACAGACAAGTATATTTGTCATTAGCAGCATGAAATGGAAGTGGCAGAGAAGCCATGACAGATTCACCACACCTGGAGTGGAGGTCACCTTTCCCGGGGGAAAATGGCATTACAGCTGCAGTAAATTCAGGCAGATTGTTCTCGAGCGAGCGAGCTGGGGGAAAGTAATATTAGAGAAGCGGAAAAACAAAAACAAAAGTAAGCCAATAGGAGACTCAGTGGGGTGTCAGGCTTTTGTTTTCAGAAATGAGTTATATCCAAACCATAGGCATCCACTGAACACAGAATACAGACACTCAGGGCCCCATGCCTGCAGTATATGTGACTTCCAACAATGCCAAGTGTTCCCTAAATCTGTGTTTATTTCTGTGTGCATGTGCATATCTCTTTGATATGTGCGAGTCATAAAACAATGTCTCTGTGTGAAACCTCTCTGGCAGAATTTGCCTAGTGTGAAAATCCATCCACCCAACATGAGCTAACATTTTACTCATTAATGTCTCGAGCGCTTTGCAGCAGAAATACCAAACAGCCTGCAGAATGCGTCTTTGTATGGAGATGACAGCGTTTGTGATGCAGTTGGTGTGTGCATTTGTTTGTTTGTTTGTTTGATATTGCCATGTGTTTTCCCCTTCCTTTTGTGTGCTTTGACAACCACATTGCACACACCAGGTTAAGCAACTGACTGTAATCTACAGTCTATTGTCGGTGAGTCATTTCCAGGCCATGCATTCATACATATTCACTGCTTTGTCACCTATGAAATAGTGATTAAAGGAAGCATGGAAATGTCACTGAATGTGATATCCGCCTGGAAACAATTCAGAAAATACATAACAGACTATTATGGGTTTGTGTAACAGTCAAAATAAGGCAACATCTGCTGTGTATAGAACACCCCGTTATAGTTAATCAAAAATATATTCATTAACATATCATTTATTTGTTAATTGATTGATTTCATTTATTCGGAAAGCACGTTTCCAAAGGCAAGGGTAGCATCGGTTTCCTCAGTCAGTTGTCATATTGCACAATATTTCACATGCATCTTTAATCAGATCAGATTTGTGTGCAGTGCATAGAAATGAACCTGTGGTAGTATGAGGGGCATAAATGAATGAACAGCAAATGGAGGAAAATGGAGAACAGGTTTTTATTGTGGGGAATGTAAAACTACATGTGATGGAATATTTCCATATATCTTTGCATATACAGTCATGGAAAAAAATTATTAGACCACCCTGGTTTTCTTCAGTTTTTTGTTAATTTTAACGTCTGGTACAACTAAAGGTACATTTGGTTGGACAAATATAATGATAACGACAAAAACACCACATAAGAGTTTGATTCAACAGCTGATATTGTGACAGGTTAAAATGCCTTATTTTTTTTTGTAGGTTAAAAGCGCTTTTTTTTTTTTTTTTTTTTTTTAAATGTTCTTCATGGGTCATTAATAATTCTATTTGTTCTCAGGTATTATTATAGATTTATATATACAGGGTGGGGAAGCAAAATTTACAATGAACATTTAGTTGTTTTTTCTCAGCAGGCACTACATCAATTGTTTTGAAACCAAACATATATTGATGTCATAATCATACCTAACACTATTATCCATACCTTTTCAGAAACTTTTGCCCATATGAGTAATCAGGAAAGCAAACGTCAAAGACTGTGTGATTTGCTGAATGCACTCGTCACACCAAAGGAGATTTCAAAAATAGTTGGAGTGTCCATAAAGACTGTTTATAATGGAAAGAAGAGAATGACTATGAGCAAAACTATTACGAGTGGAGGAAGCAACAAAAAACGTACCAAAGCTTTTATTAAACCTCTCAAATCCAAAATCCTAAAGGATCCAACCAAATCCATGAGAAAAATGGCAATTGAACTTGAGGTAGACAACAAGACTGTTAGAAATGCAGTAAAATATGATCTGAAGATTTAAATTCTCATGACTTTCAATAAACTAATTGGTCATACACTGTCTTTCAATCCCTGCCTCAAAATATTGTAAATTTTGCTTCCCCACCCTGTATTGGTATTGAAGTACACAGGTACAGTATAATTACATTTATATTTAATTAATGAGGGAAAATACAGGTTTATGTAAATTTAATATTACGTTTAAAATGGTGGTTATTAAAATCATTACATATTTTGTTTAAAAGCCTCCTGCATTTACAAATGTTTCATTTTAAACAAGCGATACACTGTTTTGTTCAATGTTTCATGTCTGATCGATTGATGCTGTCTAAGAGGAAGTTGTTGTATGTATGTGCGTCGTTGAGGTCAGTATTGTGATGGCTACCGTTGAATAAATTACGGATGAGTGAGGACATGCAGCGAGTTTGTGGTCTTTTCAATAACTCACACAACGCAGCCATTCTCCCTTGAACGTCCGGGCAGAGAGCGCAACAATATCTATCCATTTTCCATGGTTCTCTTAATAATAACCAAAATCTCTTAATTGTTGTAGGTAGTTCAGACAGTATCAGACAGGGGTAGTTGTTTGTTTACCTGCTTTACTAGTTTCAGCTACTTCCTGAAGCCTTCGTCAGCTACTAGTAAACTAGTAAAGCAGGTAAACAAACAACTACCCCTGTCCTGGGGTGCTGATAAGGCGGGGTAAACATGAGAAAATCACGGGGCACAGCATTTGTGGGGGGCCCATAGAGGAGAGGAGGGGGTCCAGTGGATACACTCTAGGAGTCGGGAAAATTTTGTGTAAAATCCACTGTATAAGAGAGGCATAGAAGTCGGGAATCGGACATTGAAAGCATGTTAAGATTCAGTTTTGTTTTCGCATTCAGTGATGTTATGCCCCCCCAGCTCTGACAGATCGACAAGATACAGAATTTTATGAAAGGGTCCAAAACGTTTAGCTTTCATGGGGCCCACAGTTGGTAGTGGCACCCCCACCCCTGTCTGGTAAAGGTTCATACTGTCTTCCACATATAATTATTGTAGGTACTTCGTTTATCAGACAAAATCACTTAATTTCTTAAATTAATTTCTATGGCATTGTACTGACAAAAACAGTGCTTTTAGGCATTCCATGTTTTCTTTTTGGTCTGTTTTAGTCACATGATACACACAGGCGTTAGTACTTGATTGCATAACTGTTGTTTTTGATGATTTTTGCTGGTCTAATAATTTTTTTCTGTGACTGTAACATTATAGTATCCTTTCAGATATTGATGTAGGACTGTTTAACTGTCTGACTTTATAGTTGATCACCAAAGTGAGGTTTAGTTTGTAGTCAGGCAACCATCCACTTCTCTATACTGAGTATAAACAGTATTATAGCTCATTTGAGGCTTTATCATAATTTGCCAAAACATATGGGCAACTTCAAAGATTCTTACTGTGTTAAATCTTCCTTGTGCACAAATACTGTTAAACAGGACAAAACACAGACAATAGACTCTCACAGCAACGAAAAGAGACTACACTGTAAGACCGGATAAGTTGAGTTTACGTAAAAAATTTGAGTAAACTGGTTGCCTTAAAAAAAATTAAGTAATGACTAATGAAAACCAGAGTGTATTAAACTTAAATGCTTGATTTGAATGGAATTGCTATTTTAAGTACAACACACTAAATGCCAAGTTAATTTAACTTAAAATTTGTTGCAATGTCAATTGCTTTGTATAATCATTAAGTTCATGTCATCGGTTCATTGTACACATTTCCATGTTGATTTAAATTAAAATGTTTTGCAGTATAACTTGCATTATGAAATTATTCAGTGTAACACACTCTAGCATGGATGGAAATTTGGCAGAAAGATAACTCAGCCAGTACAGCTAATACTTCTAATTAGGCAAGGAATAAAGGTATGACAAACATGAACAGAGTTGAACAGTAAATCCATTGTTCTTCCTATGGCTTTGACTCATGGTGCAGCTTTACAAAAATACAAAAACAAACACAAAAAGGCCAATAAACATTGCCATACACACATTAAGTCCAAATTAACACTAACACCACAACCCTGCTGAACCCCTGCACATAAAAATAACACATTTTCAACAACATGCCCAATACCCACAATGCAATGCGGAGATAAAAAGGTGTGGTCATGACAAAAACTTAGTGATTTAATTCCATTAAACTAAACTTTTTTGTACTTTCGACTATGTCTACAAATTAGTAGAATATACTTAACATTGTAATGAAACTTAAATAATTTAAGCAATCAAATCAAATTTTATTTATATAGCGCCAAATCATAACAAAAGTTATCTCACGACACTTTACATATAGAGTTGGTCAAAACCAGACTCTTAAGCCAATTTACAGAAACCCAACAGAATCCTCCAGGAGCAAACACTAGTGACTGGTTACAGTGGAAGGAAAAACTTCCCTTTAACAGCAGAAACCTGGAGCAGACCCAGACTCCTGGAGGATGGACGTCTGCCTTGACCAGTTGGGGTTAAAGAGAGAGAGTAGAGAAGGAGAAAAGAGAGAGCGATAGAGATAGAGAGAAACTAGGGGAGAAGGGGGGAAGTAGGGGGAGACACATGGATGCAGTTGATGCACAGATAACTGAAGTAGAACATCTATGGAACTATGTAATAAACACTATCATAACTATATAGATAAGTAAGTGATGACGTTGAAGGCAGGAGAGAGGCAGGACCACAGCAGCAGGTCCAGAGATGTACATTGTAATTAAAGCATTTTAGTAAATACAAAGTCTGGGCTTACAGTGTATCTTTCAATAATGGCAGGCTATTCACACTTATACACCATTTAAGTTCTGTATTGATATAGATGTGACTCCAAACACTGACTTTCACTAGCATGAAAATTCAATATACAACCTACCAATACCCTGCTGCGTTACAATGAATGTCAACACCATGTAACAGATCTTCGACAGATGGGGTCGACACAGGTGAGAAACAGCACAGCTAATACTGCGCTTTGCTTTCCCAACAAAGAGCCAGCTTTGCATGTATTCTGCACAGCGAATAGCCCTAAATATGTATCTGGAGAGAGACCTGTACAAAACACCAGACAATCAGGAATAAATTTCCACTCCCCACCCATCCTTCCTGCAAAGCAGAATGTGGGAGGATAGAAAGCCAACAAAGGCAGGTCTAGTCAGTGCTGCACATATGTCCACCACGCGTTTGACTGATCTAGCCAGCTGATGCCAACAGGGAAGTGACCCGTCAGCCAAAATGTAAGCTGGATATGCCATTGCAAAGGCAGTGGGTAAGCATATGTTTCGACTGAGGACCTAGCGTGTGATGGTATACTGTCAGCCTTCCCCAGCTTGAGATACAGGGAGATAGAAATGGGAGTGTTTATTTGGAGATGGTCAGGCTAGCGCCGTAACTGCTTGAAATTTGGAGTTTGATCTTTTGCTTGAAAAATGTCCAAAAAGGCCAATATACACTCCCCAGCCAAATAAAAGCCTACACTTGGATTTATGTGATGTCATGATGGAGAGAATGAACGGACTCAATCGTTCAGTGCTGAAGGAGTAAAGTGATTTAGTGAACAGAAAATAAACATAATAATAATAATAATAATAATAATAATAATAATAATAATAATAATAATAATAATGATAGCTTTATTTATATAGCACCTTTTAAAACAAAGTTTACAAAGTGCTTTTTACAGTCAAGTAAAGGGCACAACAGCAGGATACAAGATGCAAATAAAAACACTAAAACAGAAGCAACACAATAGGAAAGATGTGTGCTACAATGCAGAAACATGACACTTAAAATAAATTAAATGAATCGGAATAAAGAGGGCAGGGATAACGTAACATGATGCTGTCAAATCAATGCAAAAATAAAGGAGTGAGATAAAACAACATCATGTATGAGAATATAAACCAACAATCAAACAGGATAAGATTCAAATTTTAAAAATTAGAAATTAAAAGGGACAAGCATCACATAAAAGCAAGTCTATAAAAATGTGTTTTAAGAAGTGATTTAAAAGACATCACTGATTCCGCAAGCCTTACCTCCTCGGGCAGGCCGTTCCAAAGTCGAGGGGCCCTGATGGAAAAGGCCCGGTCACCTTTAGATTTAAGCCTTGACTTTGGAACAGCCAGGAGCCTTCTGCACCCCCGAGGATCTAAGGCTGCGTGCTGGCTCGTAGGTAACTAACATCTCATCTGTATAACTTGGGGCTAGACCCATTCGGGCTTTAAAAGTAATCAGTAAAATCTTAAAATCAATTCTAAAACACACAGGGAGCCAATGGAGGGATGCCAGGATAGGGGTTATGTGATGTCACCTGTTAAAACCAGTGAGAAGATGCTTAAAAACAGAAACCTGGGTGAAAGCAGTCAGAGGCAGTAGTGAGTCTGTGGTGGGCGGTGGAGTAGTGGTGGTAGCAGAATGTTCCAGCACCACACCTGAGTACAGGAGCCACTTAAATAGGCTCCTGATGGAGATCTGACTCAGGTGTGGTGCTAGCAGGTGAAGACGATTAGTTTGAGGGGGGGGGTTGTGGCAACACAGGATTGCACCTTGACAACTAAGCACATAGATAAGATTTTTCCACCGTTTAATTTACTCGAAACAAGTTCCTTAACACTAACTCAGTGGTTCCCAAACTTTTTTTTTTACTTGTGACCACATTTTAACATCACAAATTTCTGGTGACCCCAGATATTCAAAACAGAGACTTTTTTTTTGATAAAATTAATTCATTTTGATCATGTAATATTTTTGGTGTCTGCTTCTCAGTGTCTCTTGGAGATGTCTTATCGGGACCAGGCAGGTGAAAACATCTTTCCATTCTGTGTTCGGTCCAGTTTTCTAACTGTGACTGTGTCTGGGCAGGTTGAAGCGTAGTAACTCACACGGTCACATGATCAGGTCAATCAAGATATGCCCTCTCAGATATTAAATCCTGCATTTTATTTGACTTTGATTTTTATTAAGAAAAGTGTGTGGTGTTTTAATTATAAGGAAATATACAGGGTGGGGAAGCAAAATTTACAATGAACATTTAGTTGTTTTTTCTCAGCAGGCACTACGTCAATTGTTTTGAAACCAAACATATATTGATGTCATAATCATACCTAACACTATTATCCATACCTTTTCAGAAACTTTTGCCCATATGAGTAATCAGGAAAGCAAACGTCAAAGAGTGTGTGATTTGCTGAATGCATTCGTCACACCAAAGGAGATTTCAAAAATAGTTGGAGTGTCCATAAAGACTGTTTATAATGGAAAGAAGAGAATGACTATGAGCAAAACTATTACGAGAAAGTCTGGAAGATACTATTAAAGAAGAATGGGAGAAGTTGTCACCCGAATATTTGAGGAACACTGGTGCAAGTTTCAGGAAGCGTGTGAAGGCAGTTATTGAGAAAGAAGGAGGACACACAGAATAAAAACATTTTCTATTATGTGCATTTTCTTGTGGCAAATACATTCTCATGACTTTCAATAAACTAATTGGTCATACACTGTCTTTCAATCCCTGCCTCAAAATATTGTAAATTTTGCTTCCCCACCCTGTATATTGAATCATTAAGAAATATTTTTAATTAGTAATTTCTTTTTATTATCAATTATTAGAAATCTCAGGTGACCCCATTTGAATTCCAGGCGACCCCAAGGTTGAAAAACACTGCCCTAACTGATAAATGCTACGTATGTAGCCAAGTATTTTTGAAAACAGAGATTTTTCTATGCATTTGTGCCTATCATTTACAGGACAACGAAAGGCATATGCACCAAAAGTGAAGGTTTCTAAAAACTCCAGCCAGAGTTGGAGATTTTTCAGCAAATCTCAATTTTCACGTTTGCGTGTAAAATGGGGAAACTCGAAAACTGAGATTTTTAGATTGACATCACAGTTTTCAAAGGAAATATGCTACCACTTCACCCGTGATGATAAAATATAGAGCACAGGTGTCAAACTCCAGTCCTCGAGGGCCGGTATCCTGCATGTTTTAGATGTTTCCCTCTTCCAGCACACCTGACGGTTGTTATCAGGCTTCTGCAGAGTTGGATGATAGGTTCATCATTTGAATCAGGTGTGCTGGAAGAGGGAAACATCTAAAACATGCAGGATACCGACCCTTGAGGATCTGAGTTTGACACCCCTGGTATAGAGGAAGAGGATGGAGCTGATAAGTGAGGTCACAAGTATTAAATGAGAAAATAAGGGTTTGTTATTAATATTAACATCTTAGCTAATTAGCACCCACTACATCTGCTTAACAGGATTTTTGTGTATTTACTTGATATAAAATAAGGCTTTTATGAGGTATTTCCATATCTTCATACTTCATATTTTGTTTGTCAGCCCTTTATCTGTTCTGTCTAGTTCAGTGGAAGGTAAATGAAGTACTGTACTTTCCGGATTATAAACCGCTACTTTTTTCTCGTTTTGAACCCCGCGGCTTATACAACGATGCAGCTCCAGTATAGATTTATACGGGCTAACGGCCTCCAGGGGGCGCTCTAGCAGGAAGCGCAAAAGTGAGAGACAGGTGATGCGGAGAGGAGAAGTTTTAATCTTAACTTTTAACAATCGTTTTGCGTGTCATGCACAAACCCTCATCATGGAAAACACACGAAGAAATGCATATTTTGAAGCTTTTAAGTTAAAAGCAATCGATGCGTCTGTCTAAGAAGGAAATAGAGCTGCTGCACTGAAGTGCCATTGAGCAACAACGGAGGAGAGACTGAGAAGGAGTGTGACGGAGAATTTGAGGCTGTTCAGCTACAACACTGAAGAAGACGACTGCAGTGGTTTAATGAGCAGAAGGAAGATGAAGATACAGATCAATGACTTTTCTGGGTTTTTTACCCAGCCGTGTGACTGTCGTTTTACTGCTGTGTTACAGGCACTGTTTGGAAAAAAGCAGTTAAGGTATGGAAATAAATACTTAAATAATCTTTCTGTTTACCATCTTTCTGTGTAAATATCTCATGTCACAACGTGGACACCTGTGGCTTATAGTCAGGTGTGGCTTATATTCCAGTGTGCCTTATAGCCCGGAAAGTACGGTAATAATTTATGTTCATTCTCAGTGGTCTACATGAATTAAGGACAAAACATGATTGAAAAACAGACCACAGCTGTTAACGACTACAGAACTCAACAGAGGTCAGACCCTTTTTCATCCGCTCCGGCACATCAGAAAAGCAGTTTGTGATGGTAAAAAAAAAAAGATTCACCGGCTCATCCATTTGCATTGTACTGGTTACGTGTCTCTGGTTTGTTTGGACCCGGTGTAACAGTTAAACTACATCTCCATAGGTTCATAGTCGAAGTATTGTTTTGTTGTGATTCTTTTCAGGATTTGGATTGGTTGATGGTACTCGATCACGTCACCACACTGCCATCTACAGGCCTGATACACAGGACCGTGTAAATGCAGATTTTCTGAAAACGGTCACGTAGGCACAAGGGGGTGGGGGGGTGGGGGGGGGTTTGGTCACAGAGAGGGGAAAATGTAGCTATGTGTAAATGTAGCAACAACACTGGACTGTATTTCAATGGGAAAAAGGTCATGTGGTGTGATGAGTCCAGACTGACCCTGTTCAAGAGTAATGAGTAAGTGATTACCCATCATGCCTAGCACCTACCTCACAGGTCTGTGGGGGCAGTGTTATGATCTGGGGTTGGTTCAATCGGTCACATCTAGGTTCAGCAACGCAATGTGTCTGAAAGAATGAGAAATAAATGTTACAAATTTGATTTCAGGGTGAATACATGCTATAACTAGAAGCACTCGGAGAGTGCAGACCTCCGCCAAGGCTGATCAGTGGCCCCCCCACCCCCGATCACCACCAAAATTTAATCATTTCTTCCTTATCCCATTCCAACAAACCCTGAAAATGTCATCCAAATCTGTCCATAACTTTTTGAGTTATGTTGCACACTAACGGACAGACAGACAAACAAACAGACAAACAAACAAACCCTGGCAAAAACATAACCTCCTTGGCGGAGGTAATCAAAGTTAAAGTCAGTCCAACAGAACATTAGGGTGTGAGGCTTTGTATGTTTAAATCAAGGACATGATATTCTACTCAATTCAGTCACTGTTATTACTTTCCTTTACATGAAGGAGAATGTGGTCTTTGTATCAGAATGCGCCTGGGGTGATCAAATGTGATCACATCTCACCTTCATGCTTTATATGAAAATAAACAAGCCCACATTTCAACCAACTGGCTCTTAATGTTTTGTTGCAAATGTAATTTAGTGTGTGACTCAGAAGTGGACGGCAGCTTTTAAGGCTGAGTGCTGTCTTGCCTGTTTCTGTAATCACTGCATGAGGTGAATGTGAATCAATCAATACAATTTAAATGTCAGTATGACAGGTTTGTCTATACCGTTTGATTTTATTGACTTTTTTTGCATGACATATGCTGTATAATTGAATCCTCCATTACTTTCAGTGTATACTTTATTATAGAAACTATAGATATTTTCTTTCCTCACCGAAGGGGGAAAAAAAAAGATAAAGCGGGAGCATTATTCCAGTGTGTTAAGGCAGAATAACACATATGAAATGACCGTAACATACACTATATGGATAAAAGTATTGGGACAGAATGAATTCCAGTGTTATGTTGCCAACAGGGGACTGGGATACAAATATTAACAATAACAGATATTATTATGTAATTAAATATTGTGACAATATGGTTGGAATAAACATTTGAATGTCATATTTATGGTTAATTTAGCTTACATTGTCATCTACATATATAAAATACGATGTTTTTTGTTTACTTAATTTTAGATTTGTTAGATTTTTTTTTAAATTATCATAATAGGCATTTCAAGTGTCCCTCATTTATCACATACCCCTATATTTGTCACATACTAACCTTAATTAATTATTTTAAACTACAAGTAACTGTCTGGTTTCCTCAGCTTTCCTTCAGGAAGAAAAATCAGCCTTTAATATAAATACTGATAATGTTTTTACAATTATTGTCATAATGATTAAGAACAACTGACATGAACATTTTGGCCATGATAATATTTTAAATCAATGTGATTAGGAAGTCATGCAAGCTGTAGATTTGATGTGTTCAAATAGTTTTGTCCACCTAGTGCATCTTTTTGGGTTGTTCAACATTTGCCTACATTTTTACATTAACCCATAAAGACCTAAACATCTACCATCGACCAAAAGCATCCATTGATCTGATCT
Organism: Sphaeramia orbicularis; assembly: GCF_902148855.1. Taxonomy (NCBI): domain Eukaryota; kingdom Metazoa; phylum Chordata; class Actinopteri; order Kurtiformes; family Apogonidae; genus Sphaeramia; species Sphaeramia orbicularis. The sequence continues at coordinate 13,421,931 of NC_043968.1, forward strand.
AAAATTTTAAATACCTGCTGATCCACTAATCCTATCAATACATGTAAATATTTGGTGTAAAATACAGTTTGTCATGTTTTCATGGTCATCAGATATGATCCATTTGGACGTTCAGAGACTCCGTAGTGAAAGTGGAAACACCATCATCTTCTACAACATTGATTCACCAGTAAAACCCATTGAGTTGGATCAATGACAGTGGATGGAGATGCTTGTTTTTATGTTCAGTTATGGATATCTTTGCTGAAAAAAGTCACTTTTTCTTAAGTTTTCTCTGTTTCCCATATGATAATGCTCAACTCTAACCCTATAACACTGAACGTATCATATTTGATACATGAGTTTTGAAGCCCTCTACATGATCAGTGTGATAATTTTTTTTTCTTGAAACACCTGATGTATACAATTAGATACATGCAATACACGGATAATCCACTGGGGGGAGGAATTTGTTCACCAGAGGCCTTTCCAGTGACACTACAAGATTGTCAGAGGGCAGAAATTTGCCAATTTTGAAAAGGAATGACCAATTTGTTATATTATGTTTTTGTTTATTCAAAAATAATAATATTTGAGCATTGAGACCTGATGCATCGAATATGATACAAAATTGAAACTCATACATGGAAATTGAAGAAAGAACAATTCACTACCGGGCAATATTCAAGAAATGTTTTGTGAAAGAGAGGGAGGCTATGATTTACGGGGAAAATTAAATTTAAAGATTCATAAAGTACGCACTACGTTAAAAAGTTTCTGTATCACCATCTGTGGAGTAAAACTGTGGAACAAATTGTGTGTGGAGATAAAACAAATATCAAACATAATTCAGTTTAAAAAAAGATATAAAGAATTGATTCTTGAGAGGTACAGTATTTAATAATGACAATGAGGCTTGTTTGTTTATGAATGATGTTGTACTGATAAATATGCAGTAATTATTGAAGAAAATGTTTGATTTGTTGAGTCTGTTTGTATGACTGCACTGACATGAACATACTGTTGTGGATAATTCAGTTACTGCATTATGGATTGTTGTGGTACGATGCTAAAATTAGGGAAATAGTATAGGCTGATTGCTGTGTAAAGTTAACGATAAAGGTGTAAAAGCACTGAGGGGTAGGATTAAATAAGTTTATACTTCTTCCTACTCCTTTTCGACCATGCAAAATTCAGACTTGTATGTGCTTAAAGATAGATTCTGTCCATTTAAATGTTATTTTGTTTATGTCTTAATTTGCTTTCTTTTCTTTTCTTTTCTTTTCTTTGTATGTTTGAAATAAAATTAAAAAATGGAAAAAAAAAAAAAAAAAAAAAGAAACTGATATTTGAAAAACATTTTTTTGGGCTCCAGTTTCAAAGAACTGGAATTTTCTGACAATGATTTAATGGTTCCAGCTTTACAGGGTTAAAATGAGATTTCATGAACATCTACATAATCGGTAAATTAAATATAGGAGGATAAATGATTTACACTGAAAAATAGCAAAAGAAAGAAGAAAATATTACAATAAATAGTGATAAATCACTTAAGACAGGGTTAAATAGAGAAAAATGCTTTTGGGAGTTGCCATAAAAGTAGCACCGGGTATTTATGGGTTAAAAACTTTAATATGAAGCTGTTGGCGCTGATGCATTTGTGTTGCTTAAACAACATGGACATAGTTCATCCCGAGTGATCAGATACATCTTTGTACGTTGCGTTAAAGCTGCCAACTTGTGTTAAAGCCTCGTCTGAAAACAGCCAACTGTATGAGATTTAGCCAAGAAACATTGTGCACCCTGGAGGAAGAAAAATAGGCCACAGTGAAGTACAGAGTCATGGTTGTCCTCTAAACAGTGGAGTGGAACTGGTGAAAGTGTAACAAGGACAGAGCGGCAGTCCTTAGTGGAGCAAACACCACATGGTCTTCCCGTCATTACAGCACAACCTCACCGTAGGAAATTACTGGAAGTAGTCCAGTCTCAGAACCACTTGACAACAGATGCTATTATTGATGGCTAAGACAAAACACCGCCACTGTGATCAACCGTAATGAACAAATCTGGCAAATTAGGATTCAGAATAATCCCCATAAGCTTGCAAAGAGCCAAAAAATAGTGGAAATTTTAAGACCCCTAGTGCTCTCTCCTGTATTTTTCCAGTTTTACCAGGGTCATGATGGCAACAAACTGAAGAAGAATCCCAGATGATTTTCTCAGGGCAAATTTCCCACCTGTTCCTGGGAGATCCTGAGGCATTTTCAAGCAAGAGAGGATATGTGAGTGCTCCAGTGTGTTCTAAGGTCCACCACAAAAGGTCTCTGTGTACCTCACGGTGATATGCTCAGAATACTTCATCAGGGAAGGTTACAATAGACGCCCAAAGCACCTGAGCTGAATCTCTGCAGCAAGAAGAAGTGTCAGGTCTATTTCAGGTGTCTATAGTCGTAGAATTACAGCAAAACAGACTACTTCAGTTAACACAAATTCATTCAAAAGCCGCTGTTTTGCTATGACTGTCACTTCTTATGCAACCGTTGTGTGTCTTGCTTCAGCTTTGATGCTTTCTTTGGCATCTGCTTTGTTCACCCCAATGCAAACTCAATAAAAGAGTTTTTCCAGCAAACTTACAGAGCCACTAGAGTAGGACAGCCCTTGATATTTTTTGCTGCAGCAGATTTCAAGTGTACTAAGACGGAGGCTGTCACCACTAAGGGTATTAGCAGAATGTGATTTGGTATTTTCTGCTTTATGGGCCCCCCTGCACTGTTATCTGGCAGTGGAACAGAAGACTAGGGGCTGTCATTTTGCATGGCATCAGCAGAGACACTGAGCAGATAGTGTCAGCACTGGGAGATCACAGGTAGAAGGGGTCTTTTCCTTCGGGATGGGGAGGTGGTAATAAGACAGCATCAGAGCGGCAGAAAAGGACGACAAGGAAAACTTATCTGCACTGTCACCAGCTCACTACATAAACTATATATATATATAAAAAGGAAAGGCACACTGCATTTTTATGGCATAAAAGAAAAGCAGAGATGTTTTGTAACTGTAGCTATATTTCTCTCAGTAAAGCTGGGAAACCAATAGACTGTGTTGATTATAACACCTACATTCAGCACAAGCTTATTTTCAAGATGTCATTTTTCATCCATCGCACAATATTTCTACATTTTGTCAAAGAATTCAGTTTCCAATTAGCTCTCGTAGCGTGCTGGCCTTGAACGCCTCCACACATCGAAAATATAGTAGGATACGGAATTATGAACGGCAGTCGAAAAGAGTGAAAAGATTGTAGACTCTGGTCTTTTTCCCCCTTTACCAATGTAATATCATGAACTGCGCACAGCACTTTTAATTCATGTGTTATCTGTACGCATTATAAGCTTTCAGCGTGTATATTTATGCTGTGTAAAATAACACACCATTAGCGCGGTTAGGGGTTAGGGTTAGCGGTTAGCGTCATCAGCAGCTAGCACAATTAGCAGTTAGTTTTAGGGTTAGCAGTTAGCGATTAGTGCGATTAGCGGCTAACGCAAATGAAATGCCATCAGATGGCATTAAATAACACGCGAAAGAATGAAAATGTGTACGTATAGCACGCCAAATGCAATAAACTGGCATCACATCATTTCATGAGATCAGTCTGTCCTTATCAGGCAAGTGACTATTTTTGGTCATTTCCGTATTTATCACAAGACAGCGACAGCAGCAGTTACAGTGATGCACAGTCTCAGTTCAAATGTGGTCTACAGGGTCTGTAAGGTCCATGAAGTAATGGTACTAATGTAAGGAATGATGTTCAAAGGGATCATGTGGATGTGGACAGGGGTTTGGATCAGCACTTATGTTGTTCTAATGGTTTAAAAGTGATGTTATAATGTTCTAAAATACATGTTCCTTTCACCTTAGATATGTTTTTCTTGTATTTTTTTTTTTTATATTTACTTCTTGTATTTTTCATTTTTATCTATTTTTGACACTTACAGGTAAGGAGCCAAATATGGTAACTTCATTGACCTTCATTTTCTACATAATACAAATTTTAGATAAAATTCACAAAGTAATTAAGTCTTGTTATGTCCTCCAATAATACACTGAGGTTGACATTTTGAATTTCAGAGCATTTTTATGAATGCCCTATAAAGGGTTAACGCTTTATTGGGCAAGAGACTATTTTTGGTAATTTCCGCACACATTACAAGACAGTGACAGCAACAGTTACAGTGATGCACAGTCTCAGTTCAAATGTGGTCTCCAGGGTCTGTAAGGTCCACCTCTGCATGGACAGTGAGTGTACCTGCATTGTTAGGTACCATGAAGTAATGGTACTAATGTAAGGAATGATGTTCAAAGGGATCATGTGGATGTGGACAGGGGTCTGGATCAGCACTTATGTTGTAATATTCTAAAAGACATGTTACTTCCACCTATGTGTTTTTGTGTGTGTGCATAAATATATACATATATATATATGTACAGGGTGGGGAAGCAAAATTTCCAATATTTTGAGGCAGGGATTGAAAGACAGTGTATGACCAATTAGTTTATTGAAAGTCATGAGAATTTATTTGCCACAAGAAAATTGACATAATAGAAAATGTTTTTATTCTATGTGTCCTCCTTCTTTCTCAATAACTGCCTTCACACGCTTCCTGAAACTTGCGCAAGTGTTCCTCAAATATCTGGGTGACAACTTCTCCCATTCTTCTTTAATAGTATCTTCCAGACTTTCTCGTAATAGTTTTGCTCATAGTCATTCTCTTCTTTCCATTATAAACAGTCTTTATGGACACTCCAACTATTTTTGAAATCTCCTTTGGTGTGACGAGTGCATTCAGCAAATCACACACTCTTTGACGTTTGCTTTCCTGATTACTCATATGGGCAAAAGTTTCTGAAAAGGTATGGATAATAGTGTTAGGTATGATTATGACATCAATATATGTTTGGTTTCAAAACAATTGACGTAGTGCCTGCTGAGAAAAAACAACTAAATGTTCATTGAAAATTTTGCTTCCCCACCCTGTATACTACTTGGATTTTTTTTTTTTTTTTTTTGCAAAGGAACCAAATACAGTAACTTCATTGACCTTGATTTTCTACATAACACTTTTTTTTTTAATTTCACAAAAGTAATATTTATGTCCTCCAATAATACATTAAAGTTGAAATGTTGAATTTCAGAGTATTTCTATGAGTGAACTATAAAGGGTTAAGAAGTCCTGCAGTGATTGACCTTTGGCACCAATAAAGAGACTAAATACAGCAAATGGAAGCCGTCTTCAGCTGGATTAAAATGGATGCTTTATTTCCCATGTCTGTCCTGTCAGATATCTCTACATGTTGTTCTGTTGCTTTTTGACAGATTAGACTTTGTTTGTTTGACTGCAAAAATGTCAGACAGAGAACAACCAAATGTCACAGCCAGACATCCAGCCAGCAATATCTCTCTCTCTCTCTTTCTCTATGTGTGTGTTTGACTTTTCCTTCATACACCAACACAGACACACAAGTATTTCATATTTACACTGAAGTCATCCCAAGACCACTCTCTTGAGAAGGCATATGTGTTCCTTAATCCACCTGCAGAGGAGAAATCAATAGTGTTTTGCTCGCCCACATGAAAAAAAAAAAAGATTGTGAACACGGCCTCATCTGTCCAGTTTACACAACTAAATTGCTCTATGGTATTAATCCAAATATCACATCTGATGGCAGACAAGAACCACGGGATTGGTAGAACAATGTTTTTGCTCGGCGTGGTTTGGATGCGTTTCAAGTAATTACACAGAAATCCTCCAGTATTCTTTCTTAATTAAATAAAAGTTGGCTTTCATCCAAATATCACCACTGATAGCACAAAGGAATCATAGAGTTGCATAAACAGTTTTTACTTAAAGACATTCACATTGGTTCCACATCATTAAATCTGCATTTATTGATTTTTGCTACAGCAGAGCAAACAGCACAGTGACAAACTGTATCATCCTCTTAAAACGTCTTCCCTCAGCTGGCAGTAACTCTAAGAAATACTAGTATCAGCATCCATTTACAGCCATGTTTCTGTTCATATAATACAGGATTCACACTTCATCTTTCAGCTGTTTTGGGTCTCCACCATTTCCACCAGGTATTCAACTTTCATTGTATGGAAATATAATGACAATAAATATCTTATCTTATCTTATCTTATCTTATCTTTAGGGATGTCCGATAATATCGGCCCACCGATATTATCGGCCCGATATTGGCATAAAAATGTAATATCGGTGAATATCGTTATCGTTTTTTTTTGCCTATCATTAAAACTGATAAAATAATGCCTTGATTTCACCGGCATTTACCGACGCGTAAATGAAGCATTGTTTGTAGCTGAAAGAAATGTGCAGTTTTCAAAATTGCACAGTAGAGTTGCCACACTGTAATAGACTCATGGAGGGAGGGAGAGAAATTAAATAAATATGGCATTTTTTCCACAACTTCAGTTGAAGTATGCATTCTTTGCACAGACACTGTTTACATTTTGAAAGCCTTGTTGCATTTGAGAATGCATCCAATAGGGCATCACAACAAAATTAGGCATGATGTGTTAATTCCATGACAGGAGATATGTGATGTTACCTAAAATTAGTTTAATATCCCACATATATCGGCAGCCGTATCGGTAGATATCGCAATCGGAAATTAAGCATCGGACAATATCGGCATATCAGTTTTTGGCAAAAAAAAGCCAATATCAGACATCCCTACTTATCTTATCTTATCTTATCTTATCTTATCTTATCTTATCTTATCTCTTAGTTGCGAAATACTCCCATGTCTTCACAAGGTAATTTCCAGTTCTATATGTATGTTGTATATCAGGAGTGTTGAACTCATTTTAGCTCAGGAGCCACATACAGGCTGAATCCCAATTCACCCCTTGGCCCCTCCCCCTTACCCCTACCCCTCCGTTTTGCTCGTACACATGAAGGGGTAGTGTCCTGATTCTCAATTATGCCGCGTTTCCACTACGTGGAACCGGCTCAACTCGGGTACCAGGTCCTATTCCTGGAGACCATTTCCATTACAGTATACGACCAACTTCACAGTACCTGGACGTCATAGCGATGTGGTGCGCTACTTCTGTGTCGTCTGCTCAGAGAGTTGCTGATAAACTCACATGTTGCGTGTTGTCTCGTCTTGCTCATGCTGAATTTTTACGTCTGAACCTCCTCAGCCAACCACGGTGTAGTTTTGCAGGCTGTCATCAAGTGGATTAACCTACCGCTATATTTACTGTAAACTTCTGCATCTGTTTTTTGTAAAACGGTGGGTCACAGAGATGACTCCCTGACCAATCAGTGGTCTGCAGTGTTTACACGTCACGTTTTAGTATTTGGTCCCCAGTCCTGGAGCCTCGGTGGAGGTGATACCAAAAAACTAGCACCGGGTACCAGATTCCAGGTTTTTTTTCGTAATGGAAATGCAAAAAGGCTGAGTTGAGTCGAGTCGAGCCGAGACGATACCACTTAATGGAAACACAGCATCAGACGGAGGGGAAGGGCTAAGGCGGACGGCTGTATAGCTCTCAAAATGAAGATTTTCCAGGACCACACTACGAATGGAGGGGTAGGAGAAATTGCCCAGAATTGTGTTCGAATCATTGGCAAGATGGAGGTAAACACAGTCAAAAAGTGCAGCAGTGTGATGAAAGAAACACACAAATGTACCTATTTTCTTTGTAAACCACTTAAGCATTTGATCGATCATTTAATGTTGTTTCAATGTGTTAAAGATCGCATTTCTGCAGTTTATAGTTGATAATCGTAAAAAGATAACCAAAGCCCATGGAACAGAGATGTTTACAGCTGCTGACGACATGGTGAATACTTTAGGAAACAAAGTTGTCGCATCTGTTAATAGCGGCATTGATGACTGCTGATGACGTAACAGGTCTGGAAGGCTTGTCCCATTTCATAGGGGAATGTTTTAACCCCTACCCCTTGCAGCTCTGTTTCAAGAGGTAGTACCAAGTGCAAGGGCCAAGGGGTAGGGGTAAAGGGGAGGGCTAAGGAGTGAATTGGGATTGGGCCATAGTCTAATATGATCTGAAATGGGCCGAACCAGTAAAATAATAACCCGTAAATCAGGGGAATTCAAATCCGGTCCTCGAGGGCCGGTATCCTGCATGTTTTAGATATTTCCTTCTTCCAGCACATCTGCTTAAATTAATGATCAGCTCATCATCAAGCTCTGCAGAAGCCTGATAATGATGTAGTGGCTTCCAGATGTGCTAGAAGAGGGAAATATCTAAAACATGCAGGATACCAGCCCTCGAGGACCGGATTTGAATACCTCTGCCATAAATAATCTTAACTCCTAAGTTTTCTCTATGTTTTGAGTGAAAAATGTAAAAATGACATAATGAAAATGTTTACATCTACAAACTATCCTTTAAAAAATGTGAATAACATGAACAACCATGAAAAAAATGAAAATTTTTAAGACAAAAAGTGCAGTTTTAATAATGTAACTGTATGCCACAGCTTCTCTTTTACACATATGCATCACAGTGGATCTACAAATACTCAAAATATATAGTAACAGGCTGAATATTGTTAAAATTGAACTTACTTCTATTAGGACATTTCAGGTTATTCACATTTTTTATGAAAGCATAGTTTGCAAATGTAAAAATTTTCATGTAATATATATATATTTTTTACAGTAATTACTAATTAACTAGTATTCTATAGGTTATTATGATAGTATTTTACCCACTTGAGATGAAATTGGTCGGAATGTAGAACCTGGACTAAAATGAATTGATAATATCATCAGTGTAATTTTTATATTTCACAAATTCATCCCAGACGCCAGATTGGAGCTTGGCCGGTTTTAGTCCACGGGCCGTATGTTTGACACGTGGTCTACAGATACCCATATTGGTGAAGCACTGTCAAATCGACCACAGAGACCAATCAAAAACATACATTTATATGCTGAAAAACTTACGCTGAAGCACACCAATTAGAGCATAAAGTGGGATGATGATTCTCAGTAGGTTCATAACTGTAACCAACCCGTTAGATATGACATAAACAGCTTTTATTTTAACCCTTTCATGCACGAATTATGAGAACCTTAATCAAAATTTTTTCCTGAGTGTTTTTATTCCTCTTTAGGCATGAAAAAAACAATGCAATTGAAATTTCTCTTCTGAAAAAAAAAAAAAAAAGATAAATAAATAAAATAAAAATAATTTTAAAAATGTAAAAAATACATTAAAAAATAATAATAATGAAAACAATTTCTTATGAACCTATTTTTCATAAGTGGCAAAAATGTGCACTCAGCTGGACACCACACATTTAATTTTTGATGCACAGAAACATGTATTTACTGATAAATTGTGTGAAAACTATGGGGAGGATTTGTGATTCTGGGGGTTTATGCTCAGAAGAGATCTACATAATGATACCAATTCATGTCAGAAAAGATATGGTGTGTCTTAAAACTTCAGTAAAGATATGTCTAAAAATAAAAAAATAAATAAATAAAAAAAAAAACAATGAAAAGAACAACAAAAATCCATGAATATACAAGAGAACAGCTGTCCACTGGGGTGACCACTGTGCATGAAAGGGTTAATCACAGTTGACAGTTCTAATCCAGATATAAAAGCAGACAGTATGAAAATATATATTGGGACATTTTAAGCAAAATTAAGAGCCTCAAAAGGTATTAATACCTTTTGTCTCCAAATAGCACTGGACCATAATTATATGATACATGACAACATTTAAAAGGCATTCGACACTTGGTTTTATGGTGTAGAAAGATAACAGGATGTCGTATAATATGGTATTAGTTAATCTCAAAACCCACACACATATAAAATGGGCAGTCACATTATACGAGCACACAGAGCAGTAGCTGCATGAGTAAAACCATCCTCTCAAGGGGAAACATCTTATTTTTAATGTACAAATGTGGTCCTTGAGCTTGTAAATTTGTTTTTCAAGTTGGCATTTGAAACTTTGAAGGTGACAACATTGGCATATATCTCTACCCCCTTTGATTATAGACATCAGAGAGGAAAAAAAAAAAAAAAAAAAAAAAGAGGTAAAGTGAGGAGCAGCCACCTCTGCAATGAATGACTGTAAATCAGTTCAACAGTTTCAACAATACAATGAATGTTCTATTCAGTTGGGAGAGAGTGGCCCTTAGGTCAGTCCCAAAGGTACATTTATGTCTGAGAACATCTGAAATATAAGAGACTATGGTAGTTAAAAGTAACCATCCAGCATAGTGTAGGCACATCTTCTATGCAGATGATTTACTGCTTCCTATATTTATTTCTTTATTTAAGGATCCCCATTAGTCTCTACCAAAGTAGAGGCTATTCTTCCTGGGGTCCACAATTTATACTTTTACAAAATACATAGACAAAAAAACAACCAAAAAAAGAACATAGTTACACTAATTTAGCATTGTTTCATTATTGATTATAGATTTCTTTAGATTTTTTTTTTAACCCTATAACTATATTTGATACATGAGTTTTGTAGTCCTCTACATGATCAGTGCGATTTTTTTCTTGAAAAACCTGATGTATACAATTAGATACATGCAATACACAAATTATCCACCAGGGGGAGGAATTCGTTCACCAGAGGCCTTTCCAGTGACACTAAATTAATACCATACCATACCATACCAACTTTATTTATAAAGCACTTTAAGAACTTTACAGCTGGCCAAAGTGCCGTACACCAAACATAAAACAAGGAATTAAATAAGTAAATAAAACTAGTGAACACACAGGGTGTTAAGTGGGCTAAGAACAACACAAAACAAACATCATAAAAAACAAAGACAAGTTAAAATCTGTTAAAAACAGCATAAAAAAAAACAGACATGTCACTCACTGATTAAAAGCTAATGAGAAAAAGTGTGTTTTTAGATGTGATTTAAAGACAGGTAGAGACTGAGCCTGTCTAACATCTAAGGGCAACTGGTTCCACAACTTTGGGGCGACAACAGAAAAGGCATGGTCCTCACGAAGCTTCTTTTTAGTTTTTGGAACCACAAGCTGCAGCTGATCTGCTGACCTGAGAGTACGAGAGGGGGCGTAGAGGTGGATCAGGTCAGACAGGTAGGAGGGGGCAAGGCCATTCAAACATTTAAAAACAAAAGAATTTTAAAATCAACTCTAAAACGCACTGGTAACCAATGGAGTGAAGCTAAAACCGGTGAAATATGTTCCCTGAAATATGTTGCGTGTCCCTGTTAAAAGCCGAGCTGCAGCATTTTGGACCAGCTGCAGTCGGGAAAGTGCATTTTCACTCAACCCGGCATAAAGTGCATTACAATAGTCAAGTGTAGTGGTTACAAAAGCATGGATCACGGTTTCAAACAGATCCTTGGGCAGAACAGATTTTACTTTTGCAAGCTGTCTTAAGTGAAAGAAACTGGACTTGACCACACCACTAACTTGTTGGTCGAGTTTAAGATTGGGGTCCATTTTAACACCCAAGTTTGACATGACCGGTTTAACCAAATGAGGTAAGGAACCCACGTCAACAAGAGCTGTGTGATTTGAAACACTGGGGCCAAAAACCATCACTTCTGATTTGTCCTGGTTCAGATTCAGAAAATTCAATGACATCCAGGATTTAATATCATCAATACAGTCCAAGAGGGGTTTTATAGGTTGCGGGTCATCCTTCTTAAAAGGTAAATAGATCTGACTGTCGTCTGCATAAAAATGGAACGCAATGCCATGTTTCCTCAGGATGGACCCTAAAGGGAGCATATAAAGAGAAAATAACAAAGGTCCAAGGATGGATCCTTGTGGTACCCCACATGACAGGGGGGCAGAAGAGGAAATAAATTCACCAAAGTGAACACAGAAGGATCTCCCAGTCAAATAAGACCTGAACCAGTCCAGTCCAATTAATGAGGAAAGAGGCAGAAGTTTGCCAATTTTAAAAAGGAATTACCAATTTGTTAGACAGGTTTGTGTTATATTATGTTTTTGTTTGTTCTAAAATAAAAATATTTGAGCACTGAGACCCGATGTATCAAATATGATACAAAACTGAAACTCATACATGGAAATTGATATTTGAGAAAAAAAAAAAAAAAAAAAAAGGGTTGTTCAGAAGGACCAATAAAGGCTCCGGTTTCAAAGAACTGGGATTTTCTGTCAGTGATTTAATGGTTCAGGCTTTACAAGGTTAAAAACAACATGATTACTTATTACTTAACCCATACAGACCCAAACAGTCACCTTTTATCAAAAGTATCTACTGATCTAAACTGTCGATCCACTAATCCTATCAATACATGTAAATAAGTGGTGTAAAATGCAGTTTGTCGTCTTTTCATGCTCATCAAATATGACCCATTTGGACGTTCAGAGGCTCTATAGTTACCATGGAAACACTGTCATCTTTTACAACATTGATTCACCAGTAAAACCCATGGAGCTGGATCAATGACAGTGGGTGGAGACACTTGGTTTATGTCCAGTTAATGCTATGTTTTACTGAAAAAGTCTCATTTTCTTCAGTGTTTTTCTGTTTTGATACAATAACCTTTGACTTTATGCTGAGCTTTTATGAACATCTTCATGCTCAGTCAATTAAACATAGGAAAATAGATGATTTTCACTGGAAACAATGTTAAATTCAGAGGATAATATTATAGTAAACTGTAATAAATCACTTAAATAGAGAGAAAATAGAGAGAAAAATTCATTTGGGACCGCCACAAAAGTCACACTGGGTCCTTATGGTTTGAAATAGCTTTCTGTGTGGTTATAGTAAACTCAAATAACAAGACTTATCTCCATTCTTCCCCAGAACTGTAGGCACCACCCACTATCATTCTGAGTTTTTTTTTTTTTGTTTTTTTTTTCTTTTTTTTGGCTTGTTCTGAAGAGTGCAGGATGTTAGCCTCATAGCAAAATTGCCGAAATCATATTTTTGGCAAAATTCTGATATCTACTTAACTTCACTTTCCCATCACTGCAGCTTCATTTTATGCAGATATCACAATTTGGCCAAAAATATGACTTAGGCAGTCATGAAATGAGGGTAATGTTTGGCAAAATGATGTTGGGAGAAGCTGTTGTGGTGGAATATGTGTACATGAGGATATGTATTGTGTTATCAAAATCATTAAATCCCTATTAAAAAAATGTCTGATTAAAAAAAGGCTTGCCTTTGTCAAAATTTGACATTTTTAGTTGTACCTCAGATTTTGTTCTTTCACATAGAAGTAGCAGAAGGAAGGAGAATAAGAATCCTACCACTGCACAATGGAAATATTCACCCTTATTCCAGCAGAAGCCCCCATATATATGGAACAGGTCTATTAGCCACTTCTAAAATGACACTAAAACATTTACAGTATACCTGTTACATTTAAACTGCATCATGTCAAGGTATCATTTGGATTTCGTATAAAACATGGTACAAGCTAAAATGACTAAATTTTATGAAATAAAAATAAACGCATGTACATTTTTTTTCCATCGCCTTCGAAAATCACCCACTTCTGTCATTTTACAAGTGGATCTGGCTGCATTTCTTGTGCATATTATGTGTATGTGCACTGGTTTGAACCTACATTAATGTATTACTTGTATATTACATCATTATTATAACAGGATTTGTATCCAGCAATGGTATGGTTCAGTGTGAATATGAGTAAAAATGAGCAAATATCTTGTGTATATGCATATCCCTGTGACTCTTGTCACGCCGCAGTGGTTTTTCCTTCTGGTATTTTCTGTCTCACCTATTTTCCCATCTCTGTCTTTGATTACTGTGTGATCCTGTGTTATGTGTGTGCTCTAAAAGATGCAAATGCTCCAGGCTTTTATTGGCCTTTCTTTGTATCTGCCTGCGTCTCTTTCTGCGTGTCTGTGTGGATGTGCGGTGTTCACATGGTAGACAGCCGCGAAAATGAAGAGGCATGAGCCTGGGATGATGCTTTGATACTGGTGATTCATTTTCATGAAGGGATGTCATCCCATCAAAGTCACTGAGTGGAGGAACCAGCACTGTGTGTTTCCCACATGTGATGAGATGAACATAAACCCTGTTGTGGGTTAAAGGTTTAGGGCAGTGGTTCTCAACCTTTTTTGACTCCTGATCCCATTTTAACATCACAAATTTCTGGCGACCCCAGACATTCAAACCACAGACATTTTTTTTTTGTTGCTAAAATTAATTTGTTTTTGATCATGTAATAGTTTGCTATACGATGTTGCAAATAAATGTTCATTTTAGATGACATTTAGTCTATATAATGTATATTATTATGGACAGAGGCAGAAAAGCCAGGTGTAGATTACTGCACAAAGTTAGAATTTTATTTTCCTTGGTCAGGATATGTAGTCAGTCCAGTTTGGATTTACAAGGCTGACAATTTATACTGAACAAACAAGAACTCAAACTATGAATTATGAAAGAGCTGCAGCATCTGAAACTGACCACAATGAACATTTAAAAGATAAACAGAACCACAGTGCTTCAGTTTCAGTTTCAGCTTCAGTTTGTCATGTCTTCTATGTATTATGATTGTCTCTCTCAACTCACCATATATTTTTATTAGTATTTTTTTTTTTTTTAATCAATTACTAGAAATTTCAGGCGACCCCATTCGAATTCCAGGCGACCCCATGTGGGGTTGAAAAACACTGGTTTAATGTGTGATATTTAGCGACATCTAGGGGTGAATTTGCAGATGGAAACCAACAGAATACCTTCCTCTACTTTGCCTACAATGGACAGTTCATAGTCCAGGGGTGTCAAAGTCATTTTGGTTTAGGGGCCACATTTAGCCCAAAATGACCTGAAGTGGATCAGACCAGTAAAATAACTCAGCAGAAAAAAGTGAAATTACATTATAATGATGTTTATCTCTACAAAAGCTTAAAAAATGTAAATAACATGAACAACATGAAATATCTTAAGAAATATAAGTGCAATTTTAACAATATTCTGCCTCTGTTTATCATTTGCACATGTACATTAGAACTTACAGATCACAGTGGATCTACAAATACACGAAACATTTAGGAACAGGCAGACAGCCAGATTCCAACTTCCAAGTCCAACTCCCAGATTCAATCCATTTCCAATGGGGGCAAGATTTGACCCGAAATATCTCTGGAACCGAACCTCCTAGAGACTTGGAGGCTGGTCGCGTCAGACATAATTCGGCCCTTCTGAACACGCCAGTCTTGGTCCCATGTCTCTACGACAATGATTCCCAACCTTTTTTGGTTCATGAACCCATTTTAACATCACAAATTTCTGGTGACCGCAGACATTCAAAACTGAGACTTTCTTTTTTTTTTTTTGGTAAAATTAATTTATTTTGGTCATATAATAGTTTGCTATACTATGTTGCACATAAAAGTTAATTTTAGATGACATTTAGGCTACATAATGCTTGGATTTAGAGGGCTCCAAATTAATATTGAACAAACAAGAACTCAAACTATGAATTATGAAAGAGCTGCAGCATCTGAAACCGACCACAATGAACATTTGAAAGATAAACAGAACCACAGTGCTTCAGTTTCAGCTTCACAGTTTCTCATGTCTTTAATGTTTTGTGATTGTCTCTCTCAACTCACCATATATTTCTTATTAGTAAGTTTTTATTTTTATCTATTATTAGAAATTTCAGGCAATCCCATTTGAATTCCAGGCGACCCCACGTGGGCTCCCGACCCCAAGGTTGAAAAACACTGCTCTACGACCTTCTGTTCCTGAGATAGAGCCAGATTCCAATTTCCAGATTCCCTTCATTTCCAATGGGGGCAAGGTTTGACCCAGAATATCTCTGGAACCAAACCTCGTAGAGACTTGGAGGTTGGTCACGTCAGACATAATTGAGTCAGTCTCTACAACCTTCTACAACCATTCTGACTCTATACCGCCACCTGTGTATGAACTAAGTTTTACAAAACGTACCTCTCTAAGTGGGGTCCAGTTGACTCCAAATGGCCTGGAACATGCTCCTAACTTGGAAGTTGGTTGCGTCAGACAAAATTGAAACTTTGACCTACTTTTCCCAAAATGTAATGGCATCTATTATGGGTCACTGGCGATCTATAAACCAAATTTGGTATGAATTTAACCAAAAGTTTTGCTGCTAGAGTGTTAACAAACAAACAAGCAAACAAACCAAACTTCCCTTCAGTGGGCGGTGTACTGAAATATTATTTTAATTTAGATAGTTGAATTCTTAAGTTTAATCACATATTAGTCAGTATTAGTATTAGTCAGAATTAGTTAGGATTCCTTTGTGTCACTAGATTTCTTTATTTCACTGGTAGGATAGGTCACATCTTGGTCACATCCTAAACTGAAAGATTTATGATCACAGGACTTAGGTTTTACCTCAGACACACACACACACGCTCACAGACGATCATAAACAACAAGAGATAAGAGGTAAACACACTGTCAATATAGGGTTTTACATAGAGTTGAGGTAACACATCTGCTTGACTTTAGAGTCAGATGACACCAGTCCATTTTCTGCGACCCAACCCACCTAGCACAAGGGGGTCAGCCCATAGTTTGAAGATCAGTTTACAAGGATGATAAAAGTGATGTGCATTGGAATGTCTGGATCAGTGGCGGCTGCTCGTCTTTCAGACAGGGGAAGCTCATTGTCGGCTTACATCAAAAAAAAAAAAAAAATTGTCAAGTTATTTAAACATACATTTGGCCCTCCGTTCCTTTTTTAGAAAATGGTCAGTGACCTTATCGTGTCAAGTAGGCGTCTTTTCCAGGGACTGGACCAGTGTCCTCTCAATGTCCAGCAGAGCTGGGCTGCTTAGATTGCCTTGGCCCATTGTGTTGTGGGTGTAAGACTTCAGCCTTTTTAAACTACAGATGCTCCTTTCACTCTGACCTAGCCGACAGTTTGATTGATTTAACTATCTACAAAACAATATTAAACTCAAACAAGAAATGGTTAAATTATGTAACTGAAACAAGAAAACGCTGAAATTATGTTAAATTGAAACAAGGAAGTCCAATGAGTGTGTTTTATTTACAGTGCAAGAAATGAACGAGTAATTTCGTAGTGGTTTCTCTGATTTCACAGCAGAATGTGCGACGGTATTAAACTGAACTGTGTCAGTGAAGGAGCAGATCTCAAACTAGCTGTCAATCAAATGGGATTCAGCCTTTCGACTGATCCTCCAATCAGCACGTGGGATTCTGCCGTCCAGCCCAGCCGAGCTCCGCCCACAGCTCCATTCACCCCCAGAGATGCCCGGCATCCGGGGTCGGGACAACATCGTGGCATTTAACCAAGTACCGTCCAGTTTTGAGACAATGAAAAAAACTGTTCCACTCAGTCCCATTGAAGCCCAGAGACGCCCGCAGTCTATGGACAAATGCACTGAGCAGAGATGGAGGAGAAAACAGCGCTCACACAAACTCATCTTTGAGATGAACCTGTTCTAACAAATTTGTAGTCAATAAAATGTCAACACAACCGTACATATTTAACCATTTAATTTTCGTAATTTTAGGGGAAGCCGGGCTTCCCTTGCAGTCTATGAGAAATCACCACTGGTCTGGATCCATTTCCCTGGTTGGGGTATGAATCCTCAGCACTGAGTCACACTATGTACTTTGTTTGTGGTCAGATAAGCCAAATTAAATTTATAAAAATGAGACCTAAAAGAATCCATACTTTTTCTTGGAGCTTCCAACAAAAGAACACGTTAACAGTAATAAGTGAAAGGTTTTCATTGATGCCAAGTATTGAAATAAAAGCTGGAGACAGAACAGAATGGCGCTGATCTGCTGCCCTATCTACATCAACATACAGCAGATTGGAAAAGAAGAAGGTTTTTACATTATGATTTGGAACCATTCCAAACTGAGCAGACTTGAATTGCTTTGGTTTCTGTTTTCCACAAATGGCTCATTTAATGCAGCAGTTGAATCACAATGCATGGAATCAAATAGGCTATATCTGAAAAGTCCTTCATCGTCCTATTGTTATAATGTGATGTTTCTCTCTTCTTACTGTTCCTCTACCCAGCTACCACCTCTCTGATTTTATCCCCATCTTCTTCAGTACCACACCATCAAACTGTCACGGCATAAAAAGAGATAATCATAATTCTCTTCCATAATATTACTCCATTAAAAGAGGAGAGTGTTAATTTTTAGAAGTCTCACTTTCCCCCGACGGAGTCACAGTGGAGTCAGAAGTTTGGCACTTGGTGTTTGGCTGCCTACTTTCCTTTTCAATGTTACACAAAGCCACCGCTACAGTTAACAGCCACCGAAGGAGCAGCCCAGTCTCCCAAGAAATAATGTTCACATTGGATGAACTCTGCAGTGCGTGACTTTTTTCTCTCTTTTTCTCTTTTTTTTTTTTTGCAACAAAAAAGTTCAGCGCAAATGCAGGAAATAATGTAATGCTCTGGGTGGAAAGTCAGTAAGATCAGGTTTCGTTTTTCATGAAAGAGTTTCTATTCGCAGTGGAAATTTCTTTTTAAAACCATTATGACTGGAATGATTCAAACTTTACAGCAACTCACATGTCGTGTCATTTGAGTTAAATCTGGAATGTAATTTGCCCTCCACTTTAATAAATGCTAAACTTAAATCATAATCCACAAAAAATGAACAGTCACGGTCTCATTTTCATAAAGTAAAGCCTTGGTAACCTTGACAAGGACAATCAATTACTGTTAAATGTGAAACATGTCAATGGGATTCTGTGACCACTCAAGGGACCTGAGCTGAAATTCATCTGGAAAAAATGTAGTTGTGGCAGGAGGAAATAGGACCACACACACAAACACCAGTCACTTTAACTGCAGCTTGTGTGTCTGAGGCTCTACCTTAGGTTTTAAGTTGCATTTTCTGAAATTTGAGTATTTATTATTGAAAATCTCAAGATATTTTTGTTGAATTAACCCATAAAGACCCAAACATTCGCTGGCAACCAAAACCATCTACTGATGTAAACTGTTTAATACCTGTTAGTCCACTAATCCTATCAATCCATGTACATAATTGGTGTAAAATCAAGGTTAAAGACTCATTTGTTTACAGCTGCCTTTGATTACAGTAGTTTTTTTCAGTTCTAATACATGATTTAAGATTAAATTCTTATTTTTAGTCAAGAATGTTTTTATCTTTTTTTTTTTTTTTTTTTTAACTATCTCTTATTCCTGTTTTAATTTCCTTCTTTATTTATTTATTTTTTTAATCTTTTCTGCACTTTCCTTATGTTTTTTTTAACACAATATTTTTACTGGTATTCAAGTTTTATAATGAAAGGTAGACAAAGTAAATAATAATAAGCATAAAGAACATGAATCAAAACAACACAAACACTCATAAACACACCCATTCACACCAGGTAGAACTAACATACATATACATATATTCTTACAAAGATGTATACATATACGGACAAATAAAATTAATATACAGCAATCATAATAATAAAAAATAAAACAGTAATAATTTCAATGTCATGTCCCTATTTTCCAGGTATTTTAATGTTTGTATAAGGTTCCCATAATTGTACAAATTCCTCCAGTTTTCCTTTGGTAATAGAAGTCAGTCTTTCCAGTCTGATGCATTCTGATAGTTCTTTTATCCATTGCTTTATAGAAGGAGCTTCCATGCTCTTCCAGTTCAAACCGATAACTCTCCTGGCTGTAACAGTCCAAAGTCAAACACTTTAGTTTGTTTCTTCTTATATTTTCCTTTTGTTTAATGTTTTTATTCTCTATGATTTTAATGTAATTTCATGCCTTTGTAAAGTACTTTGATTTGCCTTGTGTATGAATGGTGCTATATAAATAAATTTGCCTTGCCTTGCCTAATATACAGTTTGAGATCTTTTCATGGTCATCAGATATGACCCATTTGGACGTTCAGAGGCTCCATAGTTACCATGGAAACACCATCATCTTCTATAACATTGATTCACCAGTAAAACCCATGGAGTTGGATCAATGACACTGGATGGATATGTTTGATTTTATGTTCAGTTTTTGATACATTTGCTGAAAAAGTCACTTTTTCTTCAGTTTTCGATAAAATAATCCTCAACTTTTTTTTTTTTTTTTTTTTTTTTTTTGCGGGCTCAGCTGGCTGACAGGCAGCTGTCTGTACCGATAAGGCAGCAGTCGACACCAACTGTACTCCCAGTCATCATTGCTCATTTTTCTGACACCTTTGCTTGTGTATCCTCTTTTATTTGGACATTTTACCGGGGAGTATCTCACACTACCTTTTTTTTTTTTTTTTTTTTTTTCTACTTGTCTTGCCCAGTGTCCTAACAGCAGAATGGTAGTCTGGTTCCTTTTGGTGCTGAACAAATTTGCTTTGCCAAGGGTAACTTCATAAAGTATATGAAGCGCCCTTTGATATTCTACTGTGTTTATTATGAGTTTTGTTGAACCACATTTCGATGCCGGACCTGACATGGGGGGTGGGGTGTGGGGGGGTAGAAGAAGGGGAGAGAACAAGAGAGAAGAAGGTGGCGAAGACCCTCACAAGAAAGTATCAACAATACAAACAGTAACAACCATGGAGACAATTAATAAATATACATAATAATTAATAAATAATCCTCAACTTTAATCTATTCAGTTCAGTTCAATTTTATTTGCAGAGCCCTATATCGCAACAGGGTTGCCTCACAGGGCTTTACGGAATTAGATATGAAAACAAATAACAGTCAAATAAACAGTAGATGAAGAAAATGGATTAATGTCCCAGGCATCCCCCATCCTTAGACCCTCCTTCTCAGCAAGAAAAAACTCCAAAAACCCAGTGGGAAAAGAGAAACCTTGGGAAGAACCACAGTGAAGGAGAGATCCACTCCCATGGACAGACAGGCTGTAGATCAGTGGTTTCCAACCTTTTCTGGCTCGTGACCCCATTTTAACATCACAAATTTCTGGTGACCCCAGACATTAAAACAGAGACATTTTTCTGCTAAAATTAATTTGTTTGTGAACATGTAATAGTTTGCTATACTATGTTGTAAATAAACATTAATTTTAGAGGACATTTAGTCTACATAATGTATATTATTATGGACGGAGGCAGAAAAGCCAGGTGTAGATTACTGCAGAAAGATATGTACAGTCAGTCCAGCTTGGATTTACAAGGCTGACAATTAATACTGAACAAACAAGAACTCCAACTATGAATTATGAAAGAGCTGCAGCATCTGAAACCTACCACAATGAACATTTGACAGATGAACAGAACCACAGTGCTTCAGTTTCAGACTCACAGTTTGTCATGTCTGTTATGGATTGGGATTGTCTCTCTCAACTCACCGTATATATTTTTTTTATTAGTAAAGTTTTTTTTTTTTTTTTAATTTTTTATCAAGTACTGGAAATTTCCCCATTTGAATTCCAGGAAACCCCACGTGGGGTCCCGACCCCAAGGTTGAAAAACACTACTATAGATAAAACCAGGACTGATGGATGTCTGTTTGACGTAGTTCCAGTCTGTATAGATGCAGTAGGGTGGGGGCACAAGAGGGGGTCCATATGAGCTTTTATGAACATCTACATGATCAGTAAATAAAATATAGAAAAATACCTGATGTTCTCTGAAAAACCACAAAATTCGGATGATATTTTCATAATAAATCACATTGGAAAAGTTTAATATAGAGAAAAAAACATTTTGGAACTAACACAGAAGTAGAGGCGGGTCTTTATGGGTTAAAACTAGGCCTGTAACAGTACACAAAATTTTCGGTTCGGTACGTTTTCGGTTTTCAAAGCCACAGTTCGTTTTTTTCGGTTCGGTACGGGAAGAAAGAAAACCCCTCAAAATGTCTTTTAATGCATTTATGAATTTTTTTTACCATTTTCCCCCCAATTTTTGGAGACATTAGAATATAGAAAAACAGGAATAATATAATTCCGCTGCTACACATCAAATAGAAAATAAAATAAATTATTAATATTACTAAATGTATTTTAAACATTAGTATTGCTCTTTTCCCTGAAATGTAGTTTCGAACAAACAAGAAAAATCTAATCACAGTTCTGTCAGTTCACATTCTGCATAAAAATAACAAAAAATTCCACATGAAGTGCAACATTAACAAGAGGGTAAACTGGTATTCTGTTGAAACAAACTGAAGAGAAACTTTGACAACACAGTGAAGTAAATTATTTATTTTAGGACAGAGAACAAACTGTGTTGTGTGCCTGTGTGCACAGGGGATTTTTTTTTTTTTTTTTGGTCGGAACCGTGGGGTAGGGGGGGCGCGCAGTTATATACCTGGGGGTGCGGTCCATAACTAACGCAACGAACGCTGTTGTGAAACGAAAGTGAAACTTTACATACTTTCAACGTTCTATCTATTCCTCTATTATACAGCATGTGTGATAGACAGACAGACAGACAGACAGACAGACAGAGCTAGTGTCAGTGTTTTAGAACTACCGTAGTTCCTAGGGGCCAAACAACGTCCGTCTTATTAACGTCTCTTTCCTCGTTGTTGTCTTTCACCTGAACCTGAACTGATCCAAACTGGACTGGACTGATGGTGGAGGGTCTTCAGTCTCTTCCTTCCAGGTTCACATCATATTTGTTGTTTTTTTTACCTTATATTAGCTGCTATTTCATATTTCGGGTCAATGTGTGCTCCTTCAATATGTCCATGTGGAACTTGCACGGATTTAAAGTTCCGCATTGAACGACATCTTTCATTCCTTTTTCTTTTTCTCATTATACTGTGCCGTTTCGGTACAGCTGTGTACCGAACCGAACAGGCGTGTACTGAAACGGTTCGGTTCGGTATGTGTACCGTTACAGGCCTAGTTAAAACAAATAATAATAATCATAAAAATAGGTAATAGTAGACACATACTAGATAACAGAAAACATCAAAGGTAAAAGAAACCTCAGCAACCTTCACAAAAGCCACTCCTTTAACAACATGTCTGTAGAACAGTAACAGCTCATATAAACAGGAAATGGGACAGTGTGTATTATGCTTTTATTGCAGTCCTAAGGTGAGTCAGCATGCTTTAATTACACACTAGTCCAACCCTTTAGGTGTTCAGTGGAGATCAGCTACACGTAAAAGCATGAACTGTGCTGCTTTATGCAAGGAAAGTGTCATTTGATCGTCACTGTCAGAATAACACCTGTATCAGTTTCCAGTGCATTGGCCTAGTCTATAGGGAGGTATCGTTAGCCTCATAGCATAACTGCATGAGTCTTTTTTTTGTTGTTTTTTTTAGGACATACCCAGTGATGCATAATGACGCAGCAGTGTTTTAGAAGAGTAAAGTTATGCAGTTATCATAATTTGGCCAAAAATACGACTTAGGCAATTATGCTATGAGGCTAATGATATGTTTGTTTGTCTGATGTCCATATGAACTCGACTTGCCTGATTGCAATATTAAAAAAAAAAAAAAAAAATTAACTCATAAAGACCCAGTGTTATTTTTATGGCCGTACCAAAATTTTTTTTCTTTATATTTAACTTTCCTTAAGTGATTTATCATGATTTATCATGACATTGTCCTCTGTATTCTGTGTTTTTTTCAGTGAACATAATGTATTTTTCTATATTTAATGTACTGATTATGGGTATGTTCATAAAAGCTCAGATTGAAGTTGACAGTTGTTATATCAAAAACTGAGAAAACTGAAGAAAAAGGGACTTTTTCTGTAAAATATGTCATTAACTGCACATAAAACAAGTGTCTCCATCCACTGCCATTTATCAAACTCCATGGGTTTTACTGGTGAATCAGTGTTGTTGAAGTTGACAGTGTGTCCACGGTAACCACTGTCTGATGACTATGAAAAGATGACAAACTGTATTTTACACCAATTATGTACATGTATTTATAGGATTAATGGATCAACAGGTATTAAACATATTGCATTAGGGGATAGTTTTGGTCGTCGGTGGCTGTTTGGGTCTTTATGGGTTAAAAAAAAACAAAACAAAACGTATATTTCATTACCAGATCTTTGCATGACTCTTTTAAGTAACAAACAGTACTGTAGGTGATACAATGGAAGGTAACCAGTCAATATTAAGCTACTTAAATTTGCAGATTTTTGTTCTGTCATGGGTAACCATTATTCACCGGCTGATTGCTAAAATAAATGTCAAGTTGTCATAAGTTTACATTTTTTTGTCAGTTAAAATGAATGGCACCTGGCAGTTTGTACCGCCCACCCTGCTGTGTTATAGAACATTTTGATTTGATTGACGTGATTAGGAGTATAGGATTGATGGGTGCTTTGGTGTCGGTATTGCAGAGAGAAAGAAAAAAAACAAAAAGTATATATATATACACACACAGAGGGAGAGAGACAGCATATGAAAGTGCTGTCTTTAGATATTCTAATGAAACAGTCGATACCCCAGTGTCTGCTGACCACTCTGTATGCAGGCAGAGCTGTTCTGCTGCAGGGGACTCCACATAACAATCTATCTGGGATCTGAGTCACCCAGACTGTGGACTTCATATTTGTTAGATAATCAGACATGTCCCTTAACGTGTACAAGAATAATAATGATTCTGTTGTGGTCATCAGATATGGTGATCTGTTAGATGTTGCATTTAGTGCGTAGTCAATGATAAACACTGAGGATCCACAGCAAAAATCAAAGTCTTACCAAGTGTATTTTTCTTATTTCTAGTCAAAATATCTCATCGCACTTAAAATAAGACATAATCACCTAAAGAGGAAGTTGTAGGTGAGATATAAGAACTTATTTTTAGACAATAGATCTTGAAAATCTTATGTCAAGAAATCTTACCAAGATAATTTTCACTTGTTCCATTGGCAGATTGTTTTTTGTTTTTTTTTTGTTTTTTTTGCTTAATTCAAGCAAAAAATTGGAACCCAGTTGAAAAACACAGGTGGGTCAAAACACAGTATTCGAAATGTCACTGACGGGACATTTTAGAGACAAATGCTTGCTAAATTGCTAAATGACCCACATTTTTACTTTTAAATTCATTTTTGCTTCAGTTGGACCATAAGGGATTATCAAAAACAAGGAGCTACTTTATATATATATATACATATATATATATATATATATATATATATATATATATATATATATATATATATATATATATATATATATATATATGTTGTTGTTGTTTTTTTTTAATTTAGCAAAAAAATCTGCCAATGGAGCAAATGAAAATTATCTTGGTAAGATTTCTTGAAAAAGATGTTTTTTTTAAGATCTGTTGTCTAAAAATAAGTTCTTATATCTCACTGAAACGTTACTCTTTAAGTGATTATGTCTTTTTTTAACCCTTTCATGCATGAACTATGAGAACCTTAATCTTTTTTTTTTTTTTTTTTTTTTTTTTTTTTAATAGGTGTTTTTATTCCTCTTTCGGCATGAAAAAAACAATGTGGTTGAAAACATTTTTATGAACCCATTTTTCACGTTGTAAAAAGTCCACTCAGCTGGACACCATGGGTTTAATTTTTGAAGCAAAAAAACATGTATTTACAGAAGTACCATGTGAAAACAATGATTTTTTTTTTTTTTAATGTTGCTAATCTGATGTTATGTCACATTTTAACATACTGGAGATAATTTGCAAAAAAATTGTCTAAGAAAAAACGGTTAATTACAGTCTAATAACAATAACAAGCAATTGATTTACACTCAAACATGTTGGAGCCGATCAGGTTTATCAAGAACAGCAAAGTTACAGTAATGGTCTGAATGTCAGTGTATGGGATGATCCGCTGTGTTGGCTGATATGGAACTAAAACAATACGAACCATAAATATACAAGGGACCAGCTTTGAACAGCTGTCCACTGTAGTGACCACTATCCATGAAAGGGTTAAGTGTGATGAGATGTTTTGACTAGAAATGAGAAAAAATACACTTGGTAAGATTTTGATTTTGGCACTGATCCAGCTGATGTCATCATGAATATGCGTATATTTTATATGCATTCATATGAATTCAACCAATAGTTTTGCTGCTACAGACGTTATATTTTTCCCATTATAAGTAAATGAGGAAAAAAAAAGATTTTTAAAAATTTATAAAAAATTTGAACTTTGACCTACTTTTCAAAAATGTAATCAGATGTATTCTGGGTCACTGGCAATCTATAAACCAAATTTGGTATGAATTCAACTAATAGTTTTGCTGCTACAGTGTTAACTAATAAACAAACAAACAAACTGAACCAAAAACAGTACCCCTTGCCTTCCCTTTGGGGGTGGGACAGTAACTGCTGATCTGAACTACAGGTGAGTATTACATCATAAGCAGGTCTTAGGGTGGTGCCCCTGCACTACCTACAGACCAACCACCACTGAACAGGCCTGATCCACATCCAATAAAGAATAGGTCTTTGCTGCTCATTTTGCAGGAAAATGTGCGGCATTTGTGCCTGCAACCTGTGTCGTTTTAAGGCAGGGGTCTTAAACTCGTTTTCTTTCAGGGGCCACCCACATTCAGCCCAATCTGATCTCCAGTGGGCCGGACCAGTAAAATAATATCTTAATAATCTAGAAATAATGACAACTCCAAATTTTTGTCTTTGTTTTAACGCAAAAAAACATTAAATTATGAAAGTACTTACTTTTATACACTATCCAAACAAAAAAATAAATGTGAATAATCTGA
Organism: Sphaeramia orbicularis; assembly: GCF_902148855.1. Classification (NCBI taxonomy): domain Eukaryota; kingdom Metazoa; phylum Chordata; class Actinopteri; order Kurtiformes; family Apogonidae; genus Sphaeramia; species Sphaeramia orbicularis. Next base: position 13,448,601 of record NC_043968.1, read on the forward strand.
AAAAACTGAAATTTCCTAAGAAAAATAAGTGCAATTTTAACAATGTTCTGCCTCAACTTATCATTTTTACATGTGCATTATGGATCCGATCTACAAAGACACTAAACACTTAGTAACAGGTAGAAAATTGTTAAAATTGTGCTTAATTTTCTTTAGACGTTTCAGGTTGTTCATATTTGTTCAGGTTTTTCACATTTTATTGTTACAGGATAGTTTGTAAATGTAAATATTTTCATAATTTTATGTTATTTTTTGCACTTAAACAAAGACAAAATTTGAAGTTGTCATTATTTATAGGATAATGTAAAAAAAAAAAATTTTCCACATCAAACCAAGAGGAAAATATGGAGTCATTGTATTCTGTAGGTTATGATGCTATTATTTTACTGTAGATGATAATGGTCTGTATGTGGAACCTGAGCTAAAATAAATTCGACAGCCTTGACTGTGGAATTTTTGCACTTTGCAAATTCATCACATGGGCCGGATTGGAACCTTTGTCGGGCCACATTTGGCCCCCAGGCCGCATGTTTGAGACCCCTGTTTTAAGGAATTATTTTGCAGTTTTCTAGCTGAAGTTTCAAGTGTTTCAGATGTTTCTCTGCATGTCACCACAGATTGATTTATAAACATAACTGCAGAAAAACAGCTAGATCTTCACATTGTGTCTTTCATGGGCAGTGACACACACACAGAGCATTAAACCAATGCTGCATGCTTCCATAGTATTTCATGGTTCTAACACAATCTCCTGAAATGTCCATCAAAACAGGCTCCAGCTATTAATAATATCCACGGTGTCACAACTGGATGTGTTTCACAGCATCTCCGAACTCCAAAAGTGACATTAACTCACCGGGTGCAGCAGCAGTAACTTCATTAACACCTGATTAGATGTGCTATTGTCTGCAGCTCTTACAGCGCAGCATTGTGGGATAATGAAGTGGTCTATTTAGCAAGGCGGTCTGATTTCTGTCAGTGATTTTGATATTTAAGTACCGAAACTCCAAGGTAATACACATACCGACCTGTCCCTCAGCGCATGGCTGAAGATTTTGTGCTCGATGTGATTAATGATTGATTAAATACAATCCAGCCTTACAAACTCAGTGATTCGGGGAAAGAGACACAGACACAGACAGTGACTCAGAGGTGAGCCGGTGTTCTGTTAACACCAGCTTTCTGCAGGTGTTAATTGCACCACACAAACTGTGTACTGCGTTTTGCACTGCTGGTCTTTTGTGAATTACACGGTTTTGGCTTATTTTCATAGAAAGATTTTGCTCTGGATATATAAATATTTCCTCATTTACTTTATGCAGATGACACAGGTGCAACAATGGTGTTATCTGTTTGGTAGCACAGTTTCCAGTGAATTCAACTCTTTCCAGGTACTTTGAGAGTTGTATGCTTTATTTTTGTCTTAATTGGACTGGTTTTGTGAATTTGGCCTTTAATTTCTTCTGTTTTCTAACTGTGATGTGTCTGGTATATGACAGGCTTTCTCAAATGTACCCCCAGGGGTGCTGGGAGGAAGCCCAGGGGGTACTTGAATTTTTTATTTTTCTTTGAAAACTGAATTAAATAAGTCATCATGTATTGAATACAAAATGAATAATGAGAATTAATGCTAAAATATAAAACACAGTAAATGCATTCATATAATAAAACTGACATTTCTGATCTTATTTAATTTCAATATTTTTATTTTTTATGTTATTTTTGTCTGTCATCTTGTTTATGCTTTGGTAACATTTTAAGAACATTTCTGTTTTATATCATTTAAAATGACTTTATTTGAGTACTTAAGTAAATATATAAAATAAATAAAATAAAATATTCATCAATGACCATTTAATTTATTTTTCCTATCAATGCAAGAGGACACTTTTCAATGTGTATTTTGCACACAAAATTTGTTTATAAAGATTTATTATTTTTTATATATTAATGTTAAATTATTGTTGTTTGTTTACAAAGTTTTGAAAATAAAAACAGACACCAAATTGTGCCTCACTTTTTCCATCAAAAATGCTGAAGTGAGTACTGGGGGTACTTGGTTAAAACCTGAGGTGATTTCTCATAGACTGCAAGGGAAGCTCAGCTTCCCTTAAAATTACAAAAATTAAATGGTGTGTTGACATTTCATTGACTACAAATGTGTTAGAACACGTTCATCTCACAGACGAGTTCGTTCAGAATCAGCTTTATCACAAATCAGCGGACTCGATATTATTCACTTCTCCTCCATTCCTGTGTCTCTGTTTTCTCATTCGATCTCTGCTCAGTGCATTTGCCCGTAGACGCTCAGCGTCCATGCACTTCAACAGGACTGAGTGGAACAGTTTTTTTCATTGCCTCAAAACTGGACGGTAATTGGATAAATGCCATGATGTTGTCCCGCCCCCAGACACTCAGTATCTCTGGGGGTGAATGGAGCTGTGGGCGGAGCTCAGCTGGGCTGGACGCTGGGCTTCCATGTGCTGATTGGAGGATCGGTCGAAAGGCTGAATCCTGTTTGATTGACAGCTATTTTGAGATCTGCTCCTTCACTGACACAGTTCAGTTTAATACCGTTGCACATTCTGCTGTGAAATCGAGAGAGAAACCACTATGAAATTACTTGTTCATTTCTTGCACTGTAAATAAAACACACTCATTGTAGTTCCTTGTTTTAGTTTAACAAATTTTTTCGTTTCTTGTTTCAGTTACATAATTTAATCATTTCTTGTTCGAGTTTAATATCGTTCAAGTCCCTGGAAAAGACGCATACTTGGTACGATAAGGTCACTGACCATTTTCTTAAAAAGGAACAGAGGGCCAAATTTATGTTTAAATAACTTGACAATTTTTTTGATGTAAGCTGACAATGAGCTTCCCCTGTCTGAAGGACAAGCAGCCGCCACTGCTAAAAAACAAAACAAAAACATACATATATATATTTCAGGGGGTACTCCACTGTAAAAAGTTTGAGAATCACTGTCGTATCATGTCCAGCAGAATCACTGTATCGTGATGTTGTCGTCATCGTGGGAATAGCACAGTGATAGTAACATATCTTGAGTTGTTGTACCAAATAAATGCCGCATTAAACTTCACTACATAAACCAACCTTATTCATTCATCCACAGTTGCATTTTTAAAATTAATTCTTTTTTTACTGTTTTGAAAAGTCTTCGTTATTTCTTTGGGAAGCGCTGATGGATGACTACTGAGCCTGACAGTTTTCCCCTCCTTCGTTCACCCCCGCTGGCTCTTCTTGCATACCTGTACTCCTGTTTTTTCACCGTTCCAGGTAGAGCTCAGACTGATGCAACTGCCTTCCCCTGGTGACTGTAGCAAAGTATGTCTTCAGGCAAGATATCACAAGCTTCCATCATCTCTTTATGCCATACAGTTTTCAGCACTGCAGACTTTTCAACTGTAAACTTCTGAATGCCTTCTGTGAACTTTGGGAAATTCAATGAAATTCCATGTACTGCTCATGCGGTGCAGGCAGGGTCGTGTTCTCCTGGGTTTCAGAGCTCAGATTTGTGTGTATTTACAATGTTGTTACCAGTAAACGACTACACGCTTTATTTAAAGCAAAGAAAGTAATGACTTGAGGAAACAGCATGGGCATTGGGTCATTCTTTTTATGTGAGCCGCTGATGTGAAACTGAGAATGTCTTATCCCAATCATAATTTGCCAACTTCTTTCATTCATGAAGTAGTTTAGTAGTTTTCTTACTTTGTTACCAAGCTCTCCCACTTCTAATCCGCCACCGCTTCAAATGTCAGAGAATGCCTGCCTGCCGCATGGAGCTGCCTCTTGGGTAGCGTTTGTGTTTTTCATCTAAAACTAATAATAACGAGACAGGCCCTTGGAGGCGCTTTGTAATTTTTCTTCCCTTTTTCCCTTTTTTCACACATCACTACGTTTCTTTTTTATACCGCTGCACATAAAAACCCTATTATAGGCGAGTCAGGGAGTACTGCCATCTCTAATTTTCACTTGGATAGTGATTTTATTCTGGTTTTATGTCATGATATTTGCTACAAAGATTTTTCTGTTCAAGAGCCTGTGAAACTTGCCGCTTTACGTGACAAGGAAGTTGAAATCCTCAACACTTTACTTAAAAAATGTTTGTGTGGAGGGTTCACATTTTTTTTTATTCCCATGACCTGTTTATAACTCGAGACAACAAACTTGCAAAACAGGCTAACTTTTTCAGTATTAACCCTTTGTAGGGCACTGGAAAATTCAACATTTCAACCTTAGTGTGTTACTGGAGGACATAACAAGACTCTTTATTACTTTTGCGAAATTTTCTAATTTTTTTTATTGTTATGTAGAAAATCAAGGTCAGTGAAGTTACCATATTTGGTTCCTTACCTGTAAGTGGCAAAAAAAAATAAATAAATAAATAAAAAAATATATATATTAAAGCTGCACAATATATCATTTGAGCATCGTCATCACTATGTACGTGTGCGCATTAGTCACAGTGCAGGTCCTGTATTGTAGAAGGTAGATGAACTCAATATGTTCTCACCAAATTTCAAGGGTACCTGACACACACTGCACACAGCGATCCACCAATCACAATCTTTCTTAAAGGTCCCGTATTATGCTATTTTTCAGTCACATCATATAGGTCTCAGAAGCCCAAAAACATAGTATTTAAGTTTGTTCGCCCCAAAACCATCCTTTTTTTCGGAGTTTCAGCTGTCGAAAAAGTCACTCTCACCAGCCCTCCTCAGAACAGGCTGTTTCTGGGCCCGCTTCCGGGTACGCAAATGAACGCATCTGTCCACGCCCACTCCCCCTCCCCTCTCTGGGAGAGGACGCGGCTTACGCTAGCGGTACTACGCGCTAATGTTGACTGTGAGGCCATCATACACACGTCTCAGACAGAACGTCTTTCCAAACACTGGCTTTCTTTGCCTTGAGGCGTGATTGAGCCCCGACGGAAAACGGCGGTGTTGTGTCGTGTTCGTGGACCTGACACAGAAAGACGCCTGCCGCCACTAATGCAGGCAGCTACTAACAAGCTTGATGCTAACTATACTAATGCCAACCACAAAAGGCCCGTGTTCAAAGTAGTTCTGTTGAATGTCTCTTGATATTATCAGCTCTTGCATGTTAACGGGGACGCAAACGTTAGCAGCAGTAACCGAGCTATGTTAGCTGCCATGCTAACGTTAGACGTACACATCAACCACCAGCTTATCCGTAATGTAGGGTTATGCAGTAAAGATACAAAAAAATGATAAGAACTTACATCTCCCACACTTGTACTTGGGTCACGAAGCGTTGGTACTGCGTCCTTCTTGATTCGGAGTCTTTGTGCTAAGCCGGAGCTGTATGGGCCCATGTTAAAAAAACACTTGTCCGTGAAATGCCGGGCACACACATACAAGCGTTTGGGAATGTTGTTTGGTACATGACCATCAAAGATATAATCCAGCCACTTTTTACGGAGAGGCTCGGAAGTGGGGAGCAAAAATAAACTATCGTGTTGGTGTGAGCAGCCAACAACACCACAACTTGCGTGTCTCGCCTTCGCCATGTTTGTTGTCCAAGAGGTACTTTGCCAGGGTGGGGCTCACCTTTTCATGCAGGGTGGGGGCACAGTCAGGGGGAGGAGTTAAATCCGCTTATGTCGTCATAAGCGGACCCAACTCAAACTCGGCCGTTTGAGCAGGCATTTTCACAAAATGTGGTGTAGCAAGGCAGGGAGGAAACAGACAGTTTTCAAATTCGAACCTCATAATGAGGCTACTGCAACACACACTACTATAAGAAAACTGTCACAAAGTGAGATTTGCATAATACAGGACCTTTAATCAGTTTGGAGTGAGTCACTGGTAACAACATTGAAAAATGAGCAACGAACAAGAGAAAATTACCGTAAACGAAGACTCGGTGCCAAAAAGAAAAGTAACGTAACTTTTCTGGAATTATTTCAGCTACAAGAAGGATGATATTGAAACACGTGTTCTGTGTCGACAGTGCTTTGCATGCGATGACCCAGAGGTGCAACAGCTCAAAGAACATTTGTCCAACATAAGTGCTGATCCAGACCCCTGTCCACATCCACATGATCCCTTTGAACATCATTCCTTACATTAGTACCATTACTTCCTGGTACCTAACAAAGCAGGTACACTCACTGTTCATGCAGAGGTGGACCTTACAGACCCTGGAGACCACATTGGACCTGAGATTGTTGACTCACTGTCCTCACTGGAACTGTTGATGTCACTGTCTTGTAATGTATGTGGAAATGACCAAAAATAGTCACTTGCCTGATAAAGCGTTAACATTGATAATCTGAAGATGGAAAACCAGACTGCAGAATTTGTCTTGATGTCTTTTCTTAACCCTTTATAGTGCACTCATTGAAATATTCTGAAATTCAAAATATCCACCTTAGTGTGTTATTGGAGGACATAACAAGACTGTATTACTTTTGTGAAATTTTTCCTAAATTTTTCATTTTCAGGTCAAAAATCAAGGTCAATGAAGTTACAATATTTGGTTCCTTGGCCATAAGTAGCAAAAAAAAAAAAAAAAGTCAAAGAAATATTTTTTTAAAAAATATAAGAAAAACACATGTATGATGAAAGGAACATGTATTTTAGAACATTAGACCAACATCAGAGCTGATCCAGACCCCTGTCCACATCCACATGATCCCTTTGAACATCATTCCTTACATTAGTACCATTACTTCCTGGTACCTAACAAAGCAGGTCAACTCACTGTTCATGCAGAGGTGGACCTTACAGACCCTGGAGACCACATTGGACCTGAGATTGTTGACCCACTGTCCTCACTGGAACTGTTGCTGCCACTGTATTGTAATGTATGTGGAAATGACCAAAAATAGTCACTTGCCCGATAAAGGGTTGAAAATCTGAAGATGGAAAACAAGATTGCAGAATATGTCTCAATTTCCTTTCTTAACCCTTTATAGGGCACTCATTGAAATACAGGAGGTCCTCGGGTTATGAACGAGTTCTGTTCCTACGCTGGCAACGTAACCCGAATTTCTGCGTAAGTCGGAATTAACCCTTTAATACCCCCTAAATCGCTAAATAAATATCCAAATACACGTATTACGGGCTTTGTCCTTAATAATGGTCGCCACGGTCGACCGACTGAAGCCTAAGGCTTTACCGATGTTCGTCGGCGTCTCGCCTTTCTCCGACCTTTTGATGATATCCAGCTTCGTTTCCATCATAATGGCTTTCCTCTTGGCTGGACCAGCGTCGCTAGAAGATCCTGCTTTCTTTTTTGGGGCCATGATGTGAAAAAGTAGAGTGAAAAAGGCGAGGATACCGAGAAAATTACGGAGCACAAACACAGACACTCTACACTATGGGGCTGGAGACAAACTGGTGGACGAGACTCAGGCGTCGTAAAGTCGAAACAGCGTTGGTCGAGTACCGCGTAACCCGAGGACCTCCTGTACTCTGAAATTCAAAATATCAACCTTAGTGTGTTATTGGAGGACATAGTAAGACTTTATTACTTTTGTGAAATTTTTTCTAAATTTTTCATTTTCAGGTCGAAAATCAAGGTCAGTGAAGTTACCATATCTGGTTCCTTGCCCATAAGTAGCAAAAATAAATAAATTCAAAGAAATACTTATTTAAAAAATACAAGAAAAACACATGTACGATGAAAGGAATATGTATTTTAGAACATTTGTCCAACATCAGTGCGGATCAAAGGGTTGAAAATCTGAAGATGGAAAACAAGATTGCAGAATATGTCTCGATGTCCTTTCTTAACTGCTTCAGTAAACACTAGTGAGTGTTCAGACGGGTTCAGGTGTCGCAAAGAGCCACTGATATGTTTGACACAAGGTCAGTTGATTTGTTCTAGTCCATAAAGAATGCATGGGGAGTTGCAATAGGTCTCCATTATTATAGGTATTGATTTTCAATACGTGCAGTACAGATGAGGAGGCGGTGGCAGAAATTGTCAAGTCCACTTGATATTATTAACTGCATCAACCCCACAATGGTTATTACCTGGAACGCTGCAGTCAGCAAAAACATTTTGACAAGTGATGAGAAGGAGTGGGCGGAATGAGCCACTGATAGACAGATATGAACGAGCTGAGAGGGAGAATGAAACACCGTTGATACATTCATTTCACAGTTTGTCCTCACTATCAAGCTTTTTCCGGATTATTTTAAGGTTTGAGTGGAAATCAATGAACTCATTGTATATCAGGAGTCCATATATCTAAAAGAGAGTGAAATTGGAAAAGCAATATTCTCTCCATGTAGCAAAGTCTCCTGTGTGATGCAGTTAGCAATGACAACAAAACTAATGGTCCTCTGTAGTCAGTCCCAATGGGTTTAGAGTAGGCCAAACACATGAATCAAATGCTATACTTGGGGCCCGGCTACTTCTTTAGAGTGTGTGAAGTACATTGTCTCTTCATTACACGGGGCCAACGAGTTACATTCATTCATTACGCATGCATAGTTACAGGTTGATTGTCTGAGGCACTGACAACACACGGCACTTGATTTAAGTAAATGGGATTCATCAAGCAAGTGGAAAGTAGTTTTTCACACCTTTAAATGCATTTGACATAACGGAGAAGATTCACACAAACACGTAGTCTGCATGGAAATGGATGAAAGGCCCCAACAGATTGGATATACAATCTCCTGTGATCACATGCATTATAATGAACAATTTCACTTCTGCTCTATACTGTTTTATTTTATATCCCAATGCACACTGCAAAACACGGCTGTACAGTACACAACCTGACACAGTTTAATGTTGACCATGCAGGTGTATAATACAAGGTACCCTCAGAGAGAAAAAATGCACAAAACAGAGCAGAGTGAGTGCATCTTAGACCAGCTCGTCTGTCTTCATTGTGTCAGAAGGGAAAAGCGGGCCACCAGGGTAAAGAATAAACAGGATACAAGGGTCATGTGGACATTGATGGGAAAAAAAAAGACTGCATAGCCTGGGTTTTTCACCTCCAGCTTACTGCTGTCTTTTTCTCTCTTGCTGTTATTCTCGCTCCTCCAACCAGACTGTTCTGACAAATATAAGCTAACCTATGTAACAGGAAAACCTTTTAAAGGGTTTTTTTTCCCGTCTGCTTCTCATGCAGCTACGCACTAATGGAGTTATTTTCCAGCTAAGAGCATCCCTTAATGTCCTATATAGGATTAGTAAACAATGTATGGTTTTTTTTTATCAGTTTTAAAACAGATGTAAGGATGTGAATGTTGAAACATGTTTTATTTTTTTTCAAATGAAATAATACGACTCAGTCAATTCATCTTTATTATGGAGAGTGATCACAAAAAGCAAGTGGTGCATATTAATGTCAACCTACTGTATATGATACTTTTCCACTTAGAGTCTCATGAGTATTTTTATCTTGTAATAAAGGTGTTGTTCTATTTACAAGCGCACTTGCGAAATATATTATATTAGAAGATAAATGCTCTGATATTAGATGTGGAATTCTCCCACAGCCCAAGGTAGTGTTTCCAAATTTGAAATGTGCAGTAGTTGTTTGCCAACATGTATACCCCTGTGCCAACCATTTCTTTATTTTTCATTTCTTTCTTTAAGATTCATATCACTGTGAAATAATCATATTACGGATACAATTTATTATCTCATAGTCCTGGAGATAATACGGATCCACAAGGAAACTACAGGAAACAGAGTACAGATTAAATCTTTGGCAATCCCTGCGCAACTTTTACACACTATGGGCTGGCTGGCTCATAGCCAGAGCACTGCAGACAATTGGGCAAAATTGGAGAGTAGTGGAATATTTGGTGGCACACAGTGTTTGTCTGAATTTCTTGAGGTGTGCTGAGGCTATGAAAGTGATCCCAACATTCCTGCAGGATGATTTTGTGTTTGTGACTCCCTCTTTCCCTGACCATCTGCCGGTCTATTTCCTCTCTCATCTATATGGATAACAAGACATGCATTAGAATAACTAATACAACAGGCCTCATATGGTGTGTGCGCACTAACAAGATGGTACAGATTGCAGAGAGATTCTTAGAGGTTGCACTTTGCTAAGTGTAAAGCACATGCTGTAGACTGAAGGTAAATTACTGTGTGATGATATGGCAATTTACTCTGCTTTGGGCCAGATTCACCAAAGGACTGCACTGTTTTTGCAGCTGCTAAACTGTTGCAAATTAGACAAAAACATGGTAGGCACTCAAAGCACTCACAAATAGGGCAATGTTTTGCAAATTGTGCTACAGAACAAATAGTCTCGTGGTGCAAATGCACTATTTACATGGATGTAAATGAAGTGGTATTCATACATTCAGTATTAAATTAGCCCCTTTCAGTGTAAATAAACCTTGGTGTGGTACCTAAGCCCTCATTCACTCACTTTTCATCTCTCCTTTTCTTTAAATCTTCAGGTTTGTCAGACTGGAATGAAAATGATAATAACACTGGGTTACAAAAAAAATGTTTTTTGCAAGTTGTCTAGGTTTTTTCAACTGAATTAGGACCATTTTGCACCGCTAAATCCAAAAATGACATCTGTTTTTTCTCAATCAGGTCAGGGTTTTTTTGCTAATTTGATTTTGAAAAATTTGATCTTCTCACAAAATATAATAATTAATACCAAAATAAGATTGGTAAGCACACTTTATGAAACTTGTGACTTGATTCCTGTTAGGTACAATGGTGTATTCACCGCAGATGTAGCAGAATACGTCAGGCTTATTTTTGCGAGATGTTCTAGTCGAAGCCGTTTCATTCACCTGTAATATTAAAAAAAACAATCATAAATTGGCAGAATCTTCAGAACTCGTTTATTGCAAGAAATATGGAAGAATTTTGTATCATATGATGTGAAAATGCCCATAAATGTAAGCAAAAATGTTAAAAAGCCAATATAGTTCAGAAAGTTGACCTGATTGAGCAAAATTAATGTGATTTTTGGATTCAGCACACCAAAATGATCCTAAATCAGCTCAAAAAACTTAAACAATAAATTTGTTGTGGACCAGTGTAATATATAACCATATTCAGGGTGAAATTCGGACGGTTATCTTAGATTTTGACCCAGTTAAAAATGTCCTGACAGCACTCAGGCGTCTTTATTACAAACATTCACCCAATAAACTTGGAATATGAGTGTAACAATGGCAGAACACACACCATTAATGAGGGTCACAGCTGGACCAACCCGGTGTAAATCTACTGTTTCAGAGATGCAGTGTTTTGAGACTGATCTCATGAAATTGCGTTGTGTGTCACCCCAGTTCTTATGGCATTTGACGTGCTGTACGTACGCATTTTCATCCTTTCTCATGTTATTCAACGCCATTTGATCACGTGTCAATTTACGCCAGGATCTCAGGTTCACATATCCACATATCCTTAAGCCTAACCCAAACCCTCAGTGCGTGGTATTTGACGTGGCGTGAACATACACACAAAAAACTTATAATGCGTACAGATAACACGCCAGTTAAAAGTGGCGTGTATTTTTACGCTATTTCATGATATCACGTTGATTGTTTCCAATTATGGCACTTCATGGAACTATTAAAAGGTGTAATCCATTGTCTGTGGATTAGTCCATTTGTGTTGTCTGTTATAAAGTTATCATAGTTTACGTTCTACTCTATTTTCTATTCTTATTTACTCTGTTTCAGTTGTATGATTACTTCCGCCAGGAGGTATTGTGATCACTTTGCTTTGTGTGTTTGCGTGCGTGTTTGTTTGTTTGTTTGTTTGTTAGCAAGATAACTCAAACAGTTATGGATGGATTTTCATGAAATTTTCAGGAAATGTTGACACTGGCACAAGGAAGAAATTATTAAATTTTGGTGGGGGGGGGGGGGCACAGATCTGTCTTGGCGGAGATCTGCGCTCTCTGAGTGCTTTTCTTGTTATAAATTACTTTCACTCAGTTTTAGAAGGAGTTTTAAGTTTATTATCAGAGAAATACAGTTTAAGCTTTTACTGAGGCTGCACAACCTGGTGAACAAATGGTTTTCCAATGATTGTGAACAATAAGGCAGAAAATGTAGATATTAATCATTTTGAAATGTGTTTTTTTTTTTTTTTTTTTTTTTTTGCATAAGCCAGTATTTAAAAACAAGTACAAAGAACTATGTAATGTCTTTTTCATGTTTCTCTCTCACCATACAAAAGAGGTTTTTGTTTATGTTGTCTTTCTTTTTACAATCAGATTACCATAAACCTTCCTAAATCTGCATCTTTTTTAATTATTTAACTTGACATTAATACAGTTATTGTTAGTTATAACTGTTTTCTGGTATTGTAAATAAAGACTCAAATGATAGAAACTGATATGTAAAACATCAGATTTACAAGTCTGTTGTTTATTGAAGGTCCCATGTTCTGCAAAGCTGTTCTATGCACCGTGATGTTTTCATTATTGTATGATGACTTGAAAATATGAATCATGTTTTTCATTACCTTAGAAATAGAGTTTACATCTACAGAGAGAGCAGGTCACCTCCATGGAGTCCGCCATGGTACACCAGCTCAGCATGGACTTCTTATTCATCTCTTCATTTCAAGGCAGGTGGCCAGAGGTAATATTCCTTAACCCTATAATGCCAAATGTGTCATATTTAATACATGAGTTTTGAAGCCTTCTATATGATCAATGTGATATTTTTTTTCTTGGAAAACCTAATGTAAACAATTAGATACATGCAATACACGGATAATCCACCAGGGGGGGAGGAATTTGTTCACCAGAGGCCTTTCCAGTGACACTACAAGACTGTCATTAATGAGGAAGGAGGAAGAACTTTGACAATTTTGAAAAGAAATTACCAATTTGTTAGACATGTTTGTGTTATATTATGTTTTTGTTTGTTTAAAAATAATATTTGAGCAAAGAAAATTTAGCACGATTTTAACAATTTTCTGCCTGTTACTAAAAGTGTTTAGTGTCTTTGTAGATCTGATCCATAATGCACATGTAGAAATGATAAGTTGAGGCAGAATATTGTTAAAATTGCACTTATTTTTCTTAAGAAATTTTAGTTTTTTCAGGTTATTCACATCTTTTTTTGTTTGGATAGTTTCTAAAAGTGTTTGTGTTATGTTTTTGTTTGTTTAAAAAATAATAATATTTGAGCATTGAGACCCAATGTATCAAATATGATACAAAATTGAAACTCATACATGGAAATTGATTTTTTGAAAAAAAATCTTTTTTGTTGTTCAGAAGGACCAATAAAGGCTCCAGTTTCAAAGAACTGGAATTTTCTGTCAATGATTTAATGGTTCAGGCTTTACAGGGTTAAGATACTGAGGTTTCACATCTTGTGTTAATAAAGTATTGCATGTTGTGGTGGAAATCTGAATAGATAGTGTCAAACTCAGAGTTCAGTTTGGTTCTCTTATCTCGCCTTATGCAAAAGCATCAATACCAATACAGTCACAAAGTGTTCTGCACCAGACTGACAAGGAATACAATGAGTTTGGTGCCTATTAAGTGAGAGTATAAATAACACTGGTAAACAACAAATTTATTGTTTAAGTTTTTTGAACTGATTTAGGATAATTGTGGTGTGCTGAATCCAAAAATCACATTAATTTTGCTCAATCAGGTCAACTTTCTGAGCTATGCTACATATTGGCTTTTTAACATTTTTGCTTACATTTATGGGCATTTTCACATCATATGATACAAAATTCTTTCATATTTCTTGCAATAAACGAGTTCTGAAGATTTTACTTTTGCCAATTTATGATTAATGTTTTTTTAATACTACAGGTGAATGAAATGGCTTCGACTAGAAGATCTTGCAAAAATAAGCCTGACGTATTCTGCTACATCTGTGGTGAATACACCATTGTACCTAACAGGAATCAAGTGATCAAATTATTTTTTTTCTCTTAAAACCTATTTTGGGTGAGAACTATATAAAAAAAAATCAACTGATAAAGTCACAAAAATATAATCAATTTTGTGAGAAGATCAAATTTTTCAAAATCAAATTAGCCAAAAAACCTGACCTGATTGAGAAAAACAGATGTCATTTTTGGATTTAGCGGTGCAAAATGGTCCTAATTCAGTTGAAAAAACCTAGACAACTTGCAAAAACATTTTTTTGTAACCCAGTGTAACCATTCTGAGGGAGAAAGAACCCATCCTAACAGCCATCAGTGACAGGCCACAGGATTCGAAACTAAGCAAATGCCAAGATTAAAATAAGAGAGACGCAAAATTATACTGAACAAGGACTATTACGAGGACATACTAAGGAACCGTAGATGATCCAAGAAAATAATCAGTTACACAAAATTGAAACTCATACATGGAAATTGATTTCGAAAAAAAAAAAAAAAAAAAAAATTGTTGTTCAGAAGGACCAATAAAGGCTCCAGTTTCAAAGAACTGGGATTTTCTGTCAACGATTTAATGGTTCAGACTTAACAGGGTTAAACCAAAAGCCCCAAACACCAACTATTGGCATTGACCACATTCCATCCTCCATAAGAAAAAGACTCAGACAAAAGAAACTGAATCAACAGGAGGCTTTCTGGATTTTTAAACTACAAGCCACTACACCCCTTGGCCTAAATGAAGAGTTGGATTTTTCTGTATTCCCGTAAAGAACTTAATTTTTTTAATTTTTTTTTTTAAAGGTTTGACATCGTTTTTACTCAATATAAACAGGGATATGTGATTTTGCACTTTTTATTTATCTTTGTCATGTATATATTTACCTCTGCCAAGGAACAGCGGAGGTTATGTTTTCATCGCGGTTTGTCTGTTTGTCTGTTTGCAAGATAAGTCAAAAAGTTATGGACGGATTTGGATGAAATTTTCAGGAAATGTTGAAACTGGCACAAGGAACAAATGATTACATTTTGTTGGTGATGGGAGGGGGGTTCTTTTCTACTTGTCAATATTTCTATAGGTGAGTTTTTTTGTATGTCCTTTGACCTGTAGTGACACCATCTACTGGCCGTTTTACATGTTGACACCCTCTGCAGACCATTACTTTTATGCCCAGTTGGCAGGTTCCTATTGGTCAGGACCTACTTTACAAGAACCTACAGTTTTCCAGGCTTCTGTTTTGTTTGACTTCCTGATGAAGGCTTGAAGCCAAAATGCATTGAAGTGTTTTTCAAGGTCTATACATGACCATGCCGTGAGAATAAAGAAAATGTAATGCTTAAAGAGAGTGCCTTGGAGTTTTCTTTCTATTTGTCATCTACGTTGTGAATCCCTTTTTCCAAAGAGCACCTCAAACAAACTCTTTTTTGGGTCCTAGAAGCATTCCCTCCCATGATTTTTCATATACTGACTCTAACTATGTTTTTGTTTTCTATTACAGAGGGAGTATCCTCACCACCAGAATTCACTGAAACGTACATCGTGAACTTTTAACAAAAGTTCTGCTTTTACTTTAACCCTTTCATGCATACTGGTCACTACAGTGCACAGCTTTTCTGCAGCTGTTCTCTTGTATATTCATGCGTTTTGTTGGGGGGTTTTTTGTTCATTTTATTTTATTTTTTTCGTTATTTTTTTTTTTACACATATCTTTATTAAAGTTTTAAGACACTACATATCTTTTCTGACATGAATTGGTAACATTATGTAGATCCCTCCTGAGCATAAACCCCCAGAATCACAAGCCCTCTCCATAGTTTTCACAAAATTTATCAGTAAATACATGTTTCTGTGCGTCAAAAATTAAACGTGTGGTGTCCAGCTGAGTGGACATTTTTGCAACTTCATGAAAAATAGGTTCATAAGAATTTTTTTTTTTTTTCATTATTATTATTTTTTATTTATTTTTTAAATTTTTTAAATTATTTTTATTTCATTTATTTTTTATTTTTCAGAAGAAAATTTTCAATCGCATTGTTTTTTCATGCTTAACGAGGAATAAAAACACTCAGGAAAAAATTTTAATTAAGGTTCTCATAATTTGTGCATGAAAGGGTTAAATCTTTGTTTTCATTAAATAGAACAGACCTTGCGGGCCTGTGAATGGATCCCATTCCGTCTCCTTTCTTGAATCCGTCATATACTGACCTATTAAAATGATCTAAAGACTACTTTCTTACTATTATTCTGTCAAAATCTACAAATGAATCATAAAAGAAAGCAAACACCTAGAGAGGCTGGAGAGGTCTAACCCGTGGGAGGAGGTTGTGGTTGTGCTGGTCCAATGGAGATATTATAGTTCAATTTTATTTAGTTTTGACTTTTTTTTCTCTAATTCAGTCAGTTTTAATTAGTTTTTAGAGCAGGGTTGCTAGTTTTTATTAGTTTTAGTTTTTTTCTAAATGCTTAGTTTTAGTTTTTTCATATCTTTTATCTTCATCGCTGTCATATTCACATAAAGCCTGTACAGGGCTCTGCTTTCGTCCCCCTTTGGTCTCCATGTTTCCAGGTAGAGTGGAGACCAGAACCCGCCTCTAAATGACAAGTGACGAACCGTGAAGTGTCGTATGGTGCCACCAGCTAAAATTGCTCAAGCGACATAAATCAATTTCATATCAATCCGACATTGACAAAGACGAAAATGAAAGGAATTTTATCCATAATTTTTTATGCGTTTGTTTTGTAAGCACATAATACAGTTTCAGTCAGTCATCATTTTATCTTTTGATTATAGTTTTGATTTATTTCAGTTAACGAAAATGTTTTTTTTAATTCTAGTTTTCGTCATTTCGTTACTTTTCGTTAACGATAATAACCTTGGACAGGACCTACTTTACAAGAACCTACAGTTTTCCAGGCTTCTGTTTTGTTTGACTTCCTGATGAAGGCTTGAAGCCAAAATGCATTGAAGTGTTTTTTAAGGTCTATACATGACCATGCCGTGAGAATAAAGAAAATGTAATGCTTAAAGAGAGTGCCTTGGAGTTTTCTTTCTATTTGTCATCTACTTTATGAATCCCTTTTTCCAAAGAGCACCTCAAACACACTCTTTTTTGGGTCCTAGAAGCATTCCCTCCCATGATTTTTCATACACTGACTCTAACTATGTTTTTGTTTTCTATTACAGAGGGAGTATCCTCACCACCAGAATTCACTGAAACGTACATCGTGAACTTTTAACAAAAGTTCTGCTTTTACTTTAAATCTTTGTTTTCATTCAATAGAACAGACCTTGTGGGCCAGTGAATGGATCCCATTCCGTCTCCTTTCTTGAATCCGTCATATACTGACCTGTTAAAATGATCTAAAGACTACTTTCTTACTATTATTCTGTCAAAATCTACAAATGAATCATAAAAGAAAGCAAACACCTAGAGAGGCTGGAGAGGTCTAACCCGTGGGAGGAGGTTATGGTTGTGCTGGTCCGACGGAGGTAGCGATAGATGGGAGGAAAAAGAGATAGAGAAGGATCGTTGCTGGAAGACATTCCTTGGTGGACCCCCAAAGGTAAAATAAAATGTTGGGCTGGAGCTGGACTAGAAGAAAACGTCCCTCAGGAGGAGCACTATGCTAAAATGAAGGAGAGATCTGAAGTGTTCTTTCCTGGGGGGGAAGACTGTCCACATCCAGATGTTGAGTGCACTTTCCATGATTGATGTCTGGAGGGAATGTTGGGATTGTAAATGTGCGCACACACCCACTTAATTTGTGTGTATGTGTAAGTCAGGGATTCTCGCTAAATATTTCAAAGGGCCAAGAGAGAAAACAAAGGGAAAACGGATATCAGAATCTGGAGCAGTACTCCCAGAAGAGACACCAAAGGAGCCCCCTTCTCCCAGTTACAACTGAAATAAAAGCGTTTGATCTCTGCCGCTCCTGCTTCTATTGTTATCTTCCGTAAACCTCCACCCTTCCAACTATATGCATCGTACCACTGTGAAACTGTGGGGGCCAACAAGTATGTGTAGATAAATAGGCAGAGCAAATATGTTTACTCATGCAACCTGCAAAATACTTGATACCACCAGGGATCCAACACTAATTTGTAGCATTTTTACACACCTTCCCACTTTAATTAGCAGTTTTAGAGAACAGCCTCCTGTTTCTGTACCACCGCATAGTCGCACACCTGGGTTTGCTGAGCCCCCGGAAAGCTTTTGTGCTCACAACAATAGCCATTTCATTTGTTTCACCATGCAACCATGTTTAGCTAGGCAAATCACCCATTAGTTAAATAAATGTGTTGTGGTTTCATCACGGTTCAGTGGCTGCTGAAGATGTACTTGGTGCAGGTTGAAATGTTAGTTTTTTTAAGACAGCTACAGTTGTGTGGATATCCACATTTTTGTTACACCTGACAACACGTAATCAAAATTTTCTAAGAGGCAGAACAGGCGGAAAAAGAACATCTATTTTCTTCTGTTTTTTTTTTTTAAACCACACAATCAATCCATGTTGGCTGTAGCTCCTCGAGCAGAGACTGACTCAGACGTGTGAATGCTGTTACGAGGCTAAAAATTATATCTGCTTATTCTGGTACTGGCTCCATGTTTGGTCTGGTTGTGTTAACCCCATAAAGACCTAAACCTCCACCAGCGATGTAATGGAATTTTAACTTCTTTATCTAATTCCCTTCTCTGTTCCCATATCCTTTCCTGAAAACCCTCCCCCACTGTATGCTAACTTTCCTGAATACCCCCCCATTGCCTGATAACTTTCCCATATCTTTACCCAAGCCCCCCTATCGCTCAATCAAAAGGCCCATTGAAGAGACCGGAGGTGTCATTTGCAAATGGGATTCACCCTATAAAAGGTGGATCTTGTGAGAAGTTCTTTTGTCTTTTCTTCACAATCGCCGCTCGTGTGCAGAACTGACCTTTCTTGACAAAGAAATAAAATCTTGTCGGCCGGCAGATGTCTCTATTTCATTATTCACCAGCAGCAGAGAAAAATTTCCATAACAGCGACCAAAGAAATATACTGATCTAAACTGTTTAATACCTGTTGATCCACTAATCCTATCAATACATGTAAATAATTGGTGTAAAATACAGTTTGTCATCTTTTCATTGTCATCAGATATGACCCATTTGGACGTTCAGAGGCTCCATAGTTACCGTGGAAACACCGTCATCTTCTACAACATTGATTCACCAATAAGACCCATGGAGTTGGATCAATGACAGTGAATGGACAGTGGATGATTTGCTGAAAAAGTCACTTTTTCTTCAGTTTTCTCTATTTTTGCTATAATAATCCTCAATTTTAATCTGATCTTTTATGAACATCTACATGCTCAGTAAATTAACCTCCTAAGACCCAGCTATAGGTTTTCTGTCCACATTTGTGGACAAGAGTTTCACAACTTTATAAAAAAAAGAAAAAAAAGAAAACTGTCCACCACAAAAGACATTCCATAAAAATTTTAAAAACTGCATCTGAAAAAACTGTTGCATCATGATGTTTCCAATATAGGCACTTATTTAATAAAAAACAAAAAAAGCTTGTACTTTGCTGACATTTCCTGGGTCTTAGGAGGTTAAATATAGGAAAAATACTATATTTTCACTGTAAAAAAAAAATAAAAACAAAACATAAAATGCATAAGATAATATTACAATAAATGGTGATAAATCACTAAAGGAAGGTTAAATACAGAGAAAAATTCATTTGGGAATGGCCACAAAAGTAACACTGTGTCTTTATGGGTTAAAATACTTGCATAACTCAGTAAGTCAGTGCTTTGCCTAAATCATCAAATACTTAATTTCTGGTTAGGTTTTTAGTGTTTCCTGAAAAATCTGAAAAAACCGCCAACTATTTTAGAAAGGTGCTGATATTGTACCTTTAACATATAAATAACAGAAGTATTTTGCAGAGATTTCCCCTAATGCACATTAGTTTAATTAAACACATGTACCTGCAGTAATTATTCTATAGTATGGATTTGAAAAGACTGTGGGTCAGTTTCTCCACATCTTCTTTTCACCTCATACATAATATATGCGAATCTGTTACTCTGTGGTATCATGTTGATTTGGTCTCCTTCAAACATGTAAAATAATTGGTTTAAAATGCAGTTCGTCATCTTTTCATGGTCATCAGATATGACCCATTTGGACATTCAGAGGCTCCGTAGTGAACATGGAAACACCGTCATCTTCTACAACATTGATTCACCAGTAAAACCCGTGGAGTTGGATCAGTGACAGTGGATGGAGACAATTGGTTCAGTTAAGGATAGATTTTGCTGAAAAAGTCACTTTTTCTTCAGTTTTCTCTACTTTTCATATAATAATCCTCAACTTTAATGTGATCTTTTATGAACATCTACATGATCAGTAAAGTAAACGTAGGAAAATACCATATTTTCACTGTAAAAAAACACAAAATACAAAAGATATTATTGCAATAAATGGTGATAAATCACTTAATGATGGTTAAATATAGAGAAAAATTCATTTGGGAATGGCCACAAAAGTAACACTGGGTCTTAATGGGTTAAAATAATTGCTCGAGTCATTAAGTCAGTTCTTTGCCTAAATCATCAAATACTTAATTTATTGTTGATCCACTAATCCTATCAATCCACGTAAATAATTGGTTTAAAATGCAGTTTATCATAATTTTATGGTCATCAGATATGACCCATTTGGACTTTCAGTGGCTCCGTAGTGAACGTGGAAACACTGTCATCTTCTACAACATTGATTCACCAGTAAAACCCATGGAGTTGGATCAATGACAGTGGATGGAGACAATTGGTTTATGTTCAGTTAAGGATAGATTTTGCTGAAAAAGTCACTTTTCTTCAGTTTTCTCGACTTTTCATATAATAATCCTCAACTTTAATGTGACCTTTTATGAACACCTACATGATCAATAATTTAAAGGTAGAAAAATACCATATTTTCACTGTAAAAAACACAAAATATAAAAGATATTATTGCAATTAATGGTGATAAATCACTTAATGATGGTTAAATATAGAGAAAAATTCATTTGGAAATGGCCACAAAAGTAACACTGGGTCTTAATGGGTTAAAATAATTGCATAAGTCATTAAGTCAGTTCTTTGCCTAAATCATCAAATACTTAATTTATTGTTGATCCACTAATCCTATCAATCCATGTAAATAACTGGTTTAAAATGCAGTTTATCATCATTTCATGGTCATCACATATGATTCATTTGGACATTCAGAGGCTCCGAAGTGAACGTGGAAACACCGTCATCTTCTACAACATTGATTCACCAGTAAAACCCATGAAGTTGGATCAATGACAGTGGATGGAGACACTGGGTTTATGTTCAGTTAATGATATGTTGTGCTGAAAAAGTCACTTTTTCTTCAGTTTTCTCTGTTTTTATACACTTACACTTTTTATAGTGTAGGATTCTGTTGAAAGTTTCTGCTCTATAATTTAGATTAGCTCGTCTTTGTGTAAAACTTAGTACATACATATTTATATTTGAAAACACTCAGATATTACGACTGCACAAGGCAATTTGACCTTGAAATTGTAGGTCAAGGTCACCTGTTTCTAATAGGCTTCTGCTCCATGCCGAGATGCGTCCGCAGTATAAATTGGGTGCAGATATCTCAATGCATTCTTCAGATAATGCAATTTTGTCATTGAATGGACAGACACACGACAAAACGATTACAATATCCCTTCTGCCTTTTCTGACTGAGGGGTAAAAACCTTTGAATTAACTCTACGTTTCCATTAAGGTCTAAATCAAATAGAGAAAATTAAATATAGGAAAATACATGATTTACAGTGAAAAATGCAAAGTACACTGTAAGCCCGGAATTTGTATTTACTAAAATGCTTTAATTACAATGCACTTAAATGATTTAAGTTTAATGATGTTACTATAAAATGTTCAGTATATTCTACTAATTTGTAGACATAGTTGAAAGTACGAAAAAGTTGAAGTTGAATGGAATTAAATCACTAAGTTTTAGTCATGACCACACCTTTTTATCTCTGCATTGCATTGTGGGTATTGGGCATGATGTTGAAAATGTGTTATTTTTATGTGCAGGGGTTCAGCGGGGTTGTGGTGCTAGTGTTAATTTGGATTTAATGTGTGTATGTCAGTGTTTATTGGCCTTTTTGTGTTTGTTTTTGTATTTTTGTAGAGCTGCACCATGAGTCAGAGCCAGAGGAAGAACAAGGGCTTTACTGTTCATCTACAACAGTTATTGTACAATAGAAATTTGAATGTCTTGTCAAATTAAACACACTTCCTGTACTGGGAAATGACATCAAGCTAAATTCCATTCATGGTATAATATATTAAGGTAAATAATTTCATAATTATTTTTGTCAGGAATAGGATTTTGAGTTTGATTATCTTAAAAACAAGTTGTTTAATCAATAATAAATTAATCTGGCTGCAACTGAGAAAATTAGTCAGTGTAACCTGAAATGCTGAGTTGGATAGTGGGGTTGATTTTACAGCAGATTTAAAGTACAAATAACTTGTCTTCTGGTGTTTTCTACTTAATAGTTTAAGTTCAATACTTTTAGCATTCCTGTAAATGCACAGGATTTCATCTCTGCTTTTTGCAGATGATGTTGTCCTGTTGGCCTCATTGAACCTGGACCTTCAGCGTGCCCTGGGGCGGTTTGCAGCCGAGTGTGAAGCGAGCGGGATGGGGATCAGCACCTCCAAATCCGAGGCCATGGTTCTCGACCGGAAAAAGGTGCTTTGCCATCTCCGGGTCGGCGGAGAGTCTTTGCCCCAAATGGAGGAGTTTAAGTATCTTGGGGTCTTGTTCACGAGTGAGGGAAGAATGGAGCGTGAGATTGACAGACGGATCGGTGCAGCGTCTGCAGTGATGCGGTCGCTGTACCGGTCTGTCGTGGTGAAGAAGGAGCTGAGCCGAGAGGTGAAGCTCTCGATTTACCGGTCAATCAACGTTCCTACCCTCACCTACGGTCATGAGCTTTGGGTCAGGACCAAAAGGACAAGATCCCGGATACAAGCGGTCGAAATGAGCTTCCTCCGTCGGGTGGCTGGGCGCACCCTTAGGGATAGGGTGAGGAGCTCAGTCACCAGGGAGGAGCTCAGAGTAGAGCCACTGCTCCTCCGCGTCGAGAGGGGCCAGCTGAGGTGGCTCGGGCATCTGTTTCGGATGCCTCCTGGACGCCTCCCTGGGGAGGTGTTCCGGGCATGTCCCACCGGGAGGAGACCTCGGGGAAGACCCAGGACACGCTGGAGAGACTATGTCTCTCGGCTGGCCTGGGAACGCCTCGGGGTCCCCCCAGAAGAGCTGGAGGAAGTGTCTGGGGAGAGGGAAGTCTGGGCATCCCTGCTTAGACTGTTACCCCCGCCACCCGGCCCCGGATAAAGCGGTGGATAATGAATGAATGAATGAATGAATGACTTTTAGCATTAAAGTTGAACCTACTTAAACCAATTGATTAGTCAATCATTACTCAAATCATTTAAGTGCAATCACTTGCCTCAGATTTTTTGAGTAAACTCTACTTATCCGGGCTTACAGTGTGTAGAGGGTAATATTAGAAGAAATTGTAATAAACCACTTGAGAAATCTTAACTAGAGACAAAAATTCATGTAGCACTGGGTCTTTATAGGTTAATCCAGTGTTTCTCAAAAAGTGGGGTGGGCCCCCCCGGGGCAGCGCGAAGGCTTGCCAGGGGGGGCATGGGATCATTCCTAGGTGTTTATTTTTTCTTCAGGTTCGAACATGTAGCAGGTGGAACTAATGTTTTAGTGTTGGAGCATTCTGGACTCATTTTAGGGACGTACAACAAACAAATCTACTGCCATGGTGATCTGTCACTAGACTAGACCAAGAGTTTAGGTTTGGAGAGTGGACAAGGATTGGACTGGAAAAGAAAAATGTGCAGTGTTTCTGTTTTTGCACAGTTTGTACAGATTGCACTTTAACCCTTTCATGCATTAATTGTGAGAACCTTAGTCATGATTTTTTTTCTTCAGTGTTTTTATTCCTCCTTAGGCATGAAAAAAAACAATGCGATTGAGTTTTTTTTTATTCTGTGGAGTTACAAAAATATCCATGCATTTAATTTTTGAAGTAAAGAAACATGTTTAAAACCCAATATCAGAAAGTGATATGAAAACAATGAAATAAAAACATGTTAAATGCTGCTAATCTGATGTCTTCTCACATTTTAACATATTCTAATGCTATTAATTCCTCACTTCATCAAGATAATGTGCAAAAAAAACTCTTCTTGTCTAACAAATAACAAGTGATTTACACTCAAACATGTTAGTGCAGATCAGGTTTATCAAGAACAGCAAAGTTATAGTAATGGTATGAATGTCAGGATATGAGATGATGCGTAAGTGTCCACTGTGTTGGCTGATATGGAACTAAAACAACTAAACCCATGAATATACAAGAGAACAGCTGGAGAAGAACTGTCCACTGGAGTGACTTATGCATGAAAGGGTTAATGTTCTGAGATGTCCAACGGAAACAGGCTCATTGCAGCCACTGATATTGTTAAAATGTTCATCTTTGTTACCAAAATGTGTTTGTTGTTCTAAAAAAATGTACCTTATTGTCATAGTTTTAAGATAATTACACATTTCCTATTTTTATTTTGAAAAATAATGTCTCAGGGAGCAGTCTTGTTGAGTTCATTTGTATTGTTCAATCAAAAATTTACATTAATTTTAATTTGCACAACAAATTACTCAAGAAAAGCGACAAGTATTTTTACGATATTGATGTTTCTTTCAATAAAAGTAATAATTGCACCACAGGTACAATGTTATTGGGGTTGAGGGGGGCTTGGAGATTTTTTGTGCTCCAAAGGGGGGCCCGATAGAAAAAGAGTGAAAACCACTGGGTTAATCTAAGGCTGCAGGAGCCTATAGCGTCTGTTAACCCTCTGGTATCCGGGTGCGCCTTTTAGGCACACTTTGCACTTTGTGTTAAAAAACTTCATATTATTTTTCACAATTAAAATAAGGTTAGAATTCAAAAGTTGTTCATTTTTGCATGATCTTTAAAATTCTGACCACCAACTAAAATTTGCACATTGTAAACAAAAGAAAATTACAAGACTAGCATCTGTCTGCCAAGTGTGCCTAAAACGCACTATTTCTTCCATTTGATCTGTATGATTAGGGCTGACCTTGATTTACAAAAATAAAATCAAATTAGAGCAGAAAAATAAATCAATATATAATATTTAATAGTTTGATTTATAGGTGTGCCTTTTTGGCACACTTGGTGACAGATGCTAGTATTTTTGAACATTTGACCTAGCGCCAAAAATAATAATGCAAATTAACCAATGCTGGAGTTAATCACTGACATATGCCAGGATGAAAAAATCAAATATGTGATCCACTTTTTATGTAGTATATTGAAAAAAATATATTTTTTTTTGTGTTTTTTGCATCCAAAAAAAAAAAAGGTTTGTTTACATTAAAAACATGACATTTAAAGGGTTAAAAAATGTGACAATTATTTAGAATTTGGTATTTTTATTTACGGCTCAAGTTGATGAAATAGAAAAAAGTGTAAAAGAATTAAAAACAAACGGTATGAAAATGTTTTTAACATTATTCCACAAGTGTGCCAAAAAGGCACACTTGGTGCTTCGTAAGGGCCTTGCTGGATGGGATACCGGAGGGTTAAATATGTTTTACGTTTATCATCTAAGGGGAAAATACTGTATTGACAAACTTTGTTTTGATGAGGGTCCGTCCAGTTGTTCTTCTGTATTGGCTCGATTATCTGAACCACAGCAAACCGGTCACAGTCAGTTAAATCAATACAACCTCTCGGGATATTGACCGGGTCTTTAGTTTAGACCAGTTCCTAATGGGTCAGCACACCTATGTTTGCTGTACCTTCCAGAATAGGTTGTCCACCCTTGATAGCAAACATCCTTATCAGTTTCTGGTTGCACACACACACACTAATGTGCGCTTTGAAGCTGGTCATTTCCTTATCACTAAAATGCAACCTATTCAGCTGCATTGATTTATCTTTCAATGGCCATAAAGAATCTCCTCGGTCCATCCCTGCGCTCTATCTCTTATTTCCCACTCTCCTCTTCCTCCTTGTGCTGTCCTAACCTTCCGATGCTCTGTCTCTCGTCCGCCTCTAAAGGGATCCCTCCTTCTGGACGCTGTAGTAGGCAAACTCCCTGTTAATTGCTGGCAGCATTTGGAGGTTATCAGGTGGCTAGCAGCGAAGGTCTGAATAATAAGCAGGGCTGAATAAGGCCCAGGTGGAAAACAATTAATACAGGAAAGAAGCTGCTGCTTTCTAATGTTAGATGATGGAGAGGAGGAGGAAGAGGAAGAGGAGGAGAGGAGATTAGATGAAGTAGTTGAAGGTTTAGGGGTGACTGATAAACAGGGTAAACAGGAGGGAAGGCAGTTGCTTTGCTGATTAGGTGCTGTATATAAAAGGTTGCCCTGAGCATGCTTCCAGCTGCCCTTTTCATGGTGATTCCTGCATTTCCATAACGCCACATTGTGATGGGTGTCTGAGTTTGACGCACACACACTCACACTCACATAGTCTTAAATATACACCCACATCCAAGCATGCACCTAGCTTAAAGTTTGATCAGCGCTGGACAGCACATCAATGATTGTATTGATTTTTTTTTTTTTTTCTACTGCCATGTTTTCCGAATGACCTTGCCTTCGCAGAGCAAAATTCAACAAAACTCAACTTTCACGGGTTTGTTTTGCTTTTCCATCCATTTATGTATTATGTGAAAATTCTTTTATGCCCCCACATATATTATGCATTCACTGCGCGAGTGTTCCCGTGCATTCATATGAACCATGAACCAGCCCGCTTCAGTTTGAATAATTCTGAATTCTCACCTGAACTGTGTAACTTTGTGGTTTCAATGCACAGCACATATACGTAAAAAAAACACACACAGTCGTATCCAGCGAAAAGTTATTGACTCCAGACGGTGTTTTTAATGCAACGGCCACACATACACCTGGTATAGATAAATACACGTATACGCACGACTTATGACTGAACGGCTGTATCCACCATTATCTCAGGCAATTAACAGATAAAGAATGAAATATATCTGAAAGCGCCATATCCCGCTGTAATCTTTGTCGCTGAGGTTGTATACACTGTTTAAACAAATTCACAGGCTCAACCATGCACTGATGATTTGACAACGCTTTCATTTCCAACAAAGAATGAGAAAAAGATGCCTCTACTACTGTTTGTTTACAGAGCCTTCAGGCCACATAGATAAGGAGTTTCTGAACTGTGAATCGATAAAAAGCTGTTGTAGAAGAGTTTGGACGAGGAAATGCACATAAGAAAGGGTGTATAAAAAAAATATATATATATACATTGTGGAAAAATTAACCCCAGTTCTGCATTTGATAATTTTTGGAATTTTCTTTTATGGACGTCAGTAGGTAGGGGATTGGTGGATTTTTGTCCAAATTTACAGACCCAGGTTTTCATGCATGAGTGAGCAGGGGCAAATTGCGCAATCCAAGTTAAAACTGGTTTGCGGTGACCATACACACGTATTTTGGGACTGTCCGAGCTTGTTTCTATACTGGAAAAATGTCAAAGAAGAAATTGAAAGAATTGTAAAAAG
The DNA here is from genome assembly GCF_902148855.1 of Sphaeramia orbicularis. Lineage (NCBI taxonomy): Eukaryota > Metazoa > Chordata > Actinopteri > Kurtiformes > Apogonidae > Sphaeramia > Sphaeramia orbicularis. The sequence continues at coordinate 13,476,132 of NC_043968.1, forward strand.
AAAACTCCCTTCAAATGTTTTGTTTTATTTACTTGGAGTCATACCGGTCAATGATTTTAATGCAGAGCAGAGATATATTTTACATATTTTACTATTGATTGCTAAAAAAATAGTAACAGTAAATTGGAAGAGTGTCAAATCACCAACGGTAATAGAATGGAAACAAACACTGAAACAAGTGCACACTATGGAAAGAATGACCGCATCATTACAAATGAAAATGGATCTTTTTAAGCGGAGATGGCACACAGTCGAAGACTATTTGTGTAATTAAACTTTTAGGGTTGTTGACGAGAATTGCTCTTATAAGCCCTGACAAGAGGTGTTTTGTATTTATATAGATGTGTGCATATGTATACAAATATATGAATATTTCGATATTTGGCAATGTATCTATAGATGTAGCATAATATTTGTAACAATAATAATACTATGTGGTGTAATTTATTTTTTTTATTTATGTCTTGTCTCAGCTGTTTTGTTCTGTTTTATATTGTGCAAAAATCTAAATAAAAAGTTAAAAAAAAAAAAAAACTGGTTTGCGCGAAGTAGCGGTGGGATTTAAATCCAATTAAAGGTCATGGGAGGGGCCAATGGGCATCCATCTTGTTTTCCATAAAACTGCCAGGTTACAGCATTAACACTTTGGCCACCATGTCAATTTCATTTCTTTACCTATGGCAGCTGTTCCTGCCTTTCAAACTTAATTCAACTTGTTTAGGCCTGAAAATGTCACTGAGGACAGGTGTAACAGGGTCAATTATTTCGCAGCAATGTGGGTATGTAGATGATATTGTGTATTGTTTGTTATAATTAGACAAAATCTGTTCATTTTATTACCTCCGCCAAGGAGGTTATGTTTTTGCCAGGGTTTGTTTGTCTGTCCGTTAGTGTGCAACATAACTCAAAAAGTTATGGACAGATTTTGATGAAATTTTCAGGGTTTGTTGGAAATGGGATAAGGAAGAAATGATTAACTTTTGGGGGTGATCCGGAAGAAATCCTGGATTCTGGATCACTTTGAAATTTTCGTTAACATTGTGGTAAATGGGGCCAAAATTTTCGTTTCCCAATATCTTGCTTAATTATTGACCACAACTCATGAAATTTAACTCAGGAATTGACAATGGGGTCCTCTATCACATTTCAAAGGCTGATCCGGATCTGATCCAGAAGGCGGATTTTATTTTAAAAAATAAATGTAGGATTTGTATCACCGATTATGTGGGGAATTTTTGCGCTTGGCGGAGGTCTGCGCTCTCCGAGTGCTTTTCTAGTTTTCATTTCTTTTGGTTAATACCTGGCATTATGGGTGTTAGAAAAATTAGGCTATTAGACTATATCCTGTAAATACCAGGTGTCCAGAGCATGAGTCATGGATTGGTTATGATGACATTTTGCAAGAATGCTCGGACATATCCACTCAGGATATGTCTACCATTTCTTTGCTATCTGCTTGTTTTGTTCCAGTTTGGGACCAAAGCGTACTTGTTTCTATGGAATTATATTTGTGCCAGTTTCTTGAGCGAGCAATGATAGATTCTGAGCACACAATTAGAGATTTTGAGCACATAAAAATATATTTTGCAAGCACATCAATTATATTTCAAAATAAATTATGCTTGAGCAAACAAAAATTGATATTGTGCTCCATAAATGCGTTTGCATGTTAGTTTTACTCATAATGTTCTCTCACAAATTCTTTCCATGGCGCACAAACAGACCGCTGCGCTCGCTCACTTTCCCCTTCCCTCTCTCGCTCAACCTCCCTCTCCCTGCGCGCTCAGGTTGTCGTGTCCGCACGCTCAACTTGACGCACATGTTACAATTGTGCCACAAAACCAACCAATCGGAGAGCTTGCGGAACTACACTCTGATTGGCTGTTCGCTCTCCAATTAGCTCGCTAGTTACATTTACCCGAGACAGTAATCATAATAATAATAAATACTGACTGAAGTTTGTGTAGAATCAATTCCTCCTCTTCCGATCCGTATCTGTCTCATTGAGCACTTTTTTTTCAGGTAAATGTAACTAGCGAGCTAATTGGAGAGCGAACAGCCAATCAGAGTGTAGTTCCGCAAGCTCTCCGATTGGTTGGTTTTGTGGCACAATTGTAACGTGTGCGTCAAGTTGAGCGTGCGGACACGACAACCTGAGCGCGCAGGAAGAGGGAGGTTGAGCGAGAGAGGGAAGGGGAAAGTGAGCGAGCGCAGCGGTCTGTTTGTGCGCCATGGAAAGAATTTGTGAGAGAACGTTACGAGTAAAACTAACATGCAAACACATTTACGGAGCACAGTATCGATTTTTGTTTGCTCAAGTGTGTTTTCTTTTTGAAATATAATTGATGTGCTTGCAAAATATATTTTTATGTGCTCAAAATCTCTAATTGTGTGCTCAGAATCTATCATTGCTCGCTCAAGAAACTGGCACAAATATAATTCTATAGTTGTCCATCCAGTTTGGGACCAGAGCGGGTTGCTGCCCTTGAGGAAATGTTGAGTCTCATTATGTAATAAATTCCCATTATGTAATAAAAGTTCAAAATGTAATAAGAATGTCACGTCATCTTGTAATAAAGCCAAATTATGTAATAAACTGACGCATTTTGTAATAAACTACCTCAATGCATTATGTAGTGAATTTTTTCGCATTATGGAGTAAGTTATTACAATTTGAGAAATTTATTACAAAATGCACTTGACACATTTTTATTTTCAGGAAAATGTAATGTGCTAAATGAATCTTTAAACTGTGGTTAAAGTTCTGATTACATTACCTGTAGCTCCTGTGACTAATTTCTTCTAAATTGCTCTGAAATTATATTAATTTGGATTATTATATCATGAACCATGTTATTACATTTTTTTTTTTAAATAAAAATGTGTCAAGTGCATTTTGTAATAAATTTCTCAAACTTTAATAACTTACTACATAATGTGAAAAAATTGACTATATAATGCGTTGACGTAGTTTATTACAAAATGTGTCAGGTTATTACATAATGCGGCTTTATTACAAGATGACGTGACATTCTTATTACATTTTGAACTTTTATTACATAATGCGGCTCAACAGGAGATCAGGCCATGGGGCAGGTGGAGGAAGAGTACAAATGCGGTCACTGAACCCATGCATCACCGTGTTATGAATACCTAAGCCACAGGTGTCAAACATTCGGCCCGGGGGCCAAAACCGGCCCTCCAGAAGTTCCAATCTGGCCCGTGGGAGGAATTTCCAAAGTGCAAGTTAGGGCATCAAACTCAAAAATAATATCATAATAACCTATAAATAATGACAACACCAATTTTTTTTTTTTTTTCTCTCTATGATTTAGTGCAAAAAACATGAAATTATGAAAATGTTTACATTAACAAACTATCCTTTAACCAGAACATGTGAATAACTTGAACAAAATGAAGAAAATTCAGTGCAATTTTAACAATTTCTGCCTGTTACTAAATGTTTCATGCCTTTGTAGATCTGATCCGTAGTGCATATGTGTAAATGATAAGACAAGGCATAATATTGATAAAATTATACTTCTATTTCTTAACAAATTCTGTTTTTTTCAGGTTAGTCACATCTTTTTTGTGTTGGATAGTTTGTAAACATAAATATTGGCATAATTGAATGTTACAAACTGAGTTCCATAATAAACTGCTTGTCAGAGCTGAAGCAGTGGCTAAATGATAACAGCCTCCAGCTGAACTCCAGCAAAACTGAGACCCTCATCATTGCCCCGGATAGTGCAATCCCAGGGATCAAACATCACCTTGGAGACCTGAGTTCCTCGGTAAAGACCAAACTGAGGAATCTGGGTGTCATCTTTGACCAGGACATGTCTTTAGAATTCTACTCCAAACACCTAGTCAAAAACTGTTTCTTCCACCTACGCAACATCTCCAAACTCAGATCTATGGTGTCCACAAATGAGCTAGAGATGATCGTTCACGCTTTTGTATCTTCTCCCTTAGACTACTGCAACAGCCTGTTTACATGCTTAAACAAGAAGGAGCTGGCCCGTCTACAGTTTGTCCAGAACTCTGCTGCCAGGCTCCTGACCCGCACAAACAGGAGAACCCACATCACTCCCATCCTTAAATCTCTCCACTGGCTCCCTGTTCTATATCGTCTTCATTTCAAAATTCTTGTGCTAACTTTCCGGGCCCTACATGGCCAGGCCCCTGCATACATTGCTTCCCTGATCCAGCCCTACAGCTCGACTCGTAGCTTGAGGTCTTCAGGACAGCACCTGCTGATGGTTCCACACACCTGTTTTAGCACACTCGGTGACAGGTCTTTTAAAGCTGTGGCACCACGTTTATGGAATGACCTGCCTCTACACCTACGGTCCATGGACTCTGTAGAGAGCTTTAAGAAACACCTAAAACCCTCCTGTTCAAAAAGGCTTTTTAGTCTCCCACCTGACCCAGGACCACCACAGACTGATTACACTCTATGTATTCATCATAACGTACTCCATGTGTCACCCCCCCCCCCCAGTCTCTCTATATCTCTATCGCTCTCTCTTTCATCCTCCTTTACTCTCTCTCTCTCTCTTTAACCCCAACTGGTCCAGGCAGACGGCCATCCTTCAGGAGTCTGGGTCTGCTCCAGGTTTCTGCTGTTAAAGGGAAGTTTTTCCTCGCCACTGTCACCAATCACAAGTGTTTGCTCCTGAAGGATTCTGTTGGGTCTCTGTAAACTTAATTTGATTCTGATTTGAATTGATAAAGCACTTTGTGACTCTGTCTGTGAAAAGTGCTCTATAAATAAAATTTACTTACTTACTTACTTGCTTATTTTTTGTGCTAAAACATTTTGGAGTTGCCATTATTTACTGATTATCATGCTATTATTTCACTGGTCCGGCCCACTGCAGATTAAATTGGGCTGAATGTGTTTGACACCCCTGACCTAAGCCAATGGTGAACCTGATCAACGTCATGATATTTGTACACTTGGTCCAATGATTTATCACTTAATGAAGATAAAACAAAATTTATGGGTTTTGGTGGTGCTAGAGGAAATGATGATATAAAACTGAAAATTAATGAAATTGATACTGAAAGGGTGTATGAAACAAAATTTTTGGGAGTGATTATTGACCATAAACTCTGTTGGAAACCACAAATAGAATATATCAAACGCAAAATGTCCAAAGCTGTTGCGATCCTTTATAAAACTCGAGACTTGTTAAGCAAAAAAACGTTTGCATATGTTGTATTGTTCACTTGTAATGCCATATATGTCATACTGTGTGGAAATATAGGGCAATGTGTATAAAACTAATTTAGACCCAATAATTAAACTCCAAAAAAAAAGCTATTAGAGTCATAAACAAAGCTGGTTATCTCCAACCAAGTAATCCACTTTTTGTAGAATCTGGTTTATTAAAATTTCTTGACATTGTATATTTAAAAACAATGGAATTTATGTTCTGTGTTAAAAGTAAACACCTTCCTTTTTGTATTCAGAAAATTTTTAAGTTAAGAGAAGGACATTATAATTTAAGAGGGATGTTTGTGTTTGAAAAATGTAAAGTAAGAACAAACGTTAAATATCACAGTGTTTCAGTTATTGGTGTCAAGCTATGGAACGAACTGAAGGATGAAGTGAAATTGTGTAGCTCACTGTTGAGTTTCAAAAAGAATTTAATTTGTCAAATTATGAAGGGCTATGAAAGTAATATGATTACAAAATGACTTATTACACTGAATGTAGTATAATTTAAGTTTAAGTATTTATCTGCTGCAACTTAAGGTGTGGACGTGGACTAAGGATGTAAATAGGAGAAGCAGAAATAAGCCTCCGGCTTCAGCTTCTTCCTTTTTCAGTTACAAAATGTGTTAATTTTATGTTTGTTTGTTTTTTAATATGTAGGTGTTTTGTTTGTTGTTTTTTTTAATATGTATGTGTTTTGTATTTTTTGTATTTAACTGAAATAAACATTCATTCATTCATTCATTGTAATACTCATGTTCTTTCATAAGATCTTATGCTTCCTGTTGATAGTCAGTCAGCTTCTGCATCTCACTGTATGTACTTGACTCCTTGCAAGTAAAATCTTCTGATTCCAGAATCCAGTGACTCCGTCTTTTGTCTCACAGTATATCACAGAATTTTTCTATCAATGGGCCTTTGAGTCAGTATGTGGAACTTTTAATTTGAGTCTGTTCCCCAGTGAGTAATTTACAGTGGGACACCGCCCGCTATAACTAGTGTTTTCGCGCCTTTACCTCTTCCCTTTGGTTCCGGATCTCTGTGAGAGAGATAAGCAGCCATGGTCTAGCCTCTGCTAATTTAATTTTTCACTGAACTGGCTCGTTCAAACTGTATGAGGTGCTTATGATGTGCTGAAACACATTTCTGTATCATTTGATTTGTGTAAGAGCTTGTTTTACGGGGGTCGCTGACCGGAGGTTTTTGTGTCTTATGCCACTTTCGTCAGGTATGCTGTATTTTGTTTTTTTTTAATAATTTAATGTATTAGCCTTTTACCCTTGGTCAAGGCAGACGGCCATCCTTCAGGAGTCAGGGTCTGCTCCAGGTTTGTGCTGTTAAAGGGAAGTTTTTCCTCGCCACTGTCACCAGTCATAAGTGTTTGCTCCTGGAGGATTCTGTTGGGTTTCTGTAAACTGGCTTAAAATTTGATTTGATTTGATCTATCTCTCCTTTATGTGAAGCACTTTGTGACATGTTGTTTTAACCCTTTCATGCATACTGGTCACTACAGTGGACAGCTATTCTACAGCTGTTCCCTTGTATATTCATGGATTTTGTTGTTCTTTTCGTTTTTTTGTTTTTTTTTTTTTTTTACACATATCTTTATTAAAGTTTTAAGACACTACTTATCTTTTCTGACATGAATTGGTAACATTTTGTAGATCTCTCCTGAGCATAAACCCCCAGAATTACAAGCCCTCCCCATAGTTTTCCACATAATTTATCAGTAAATACATGTTTTTGTGCTGTCAAAATTAAACATGTGGTGTCCAGCAGAGTGGACATTTTTGCAACTTCATGATTTTTTTTTTTTTTTTTAATGTATTTTTCACATTTTAAAAATTATTTTTATTATTATTATTATTTTTTTTTTTTTTTTCCAGAAGAAAATTTTTAATCGCATTGGTTGTTTTCATGCCTAAAGAGGAATAAAAACACTCAGGAAAAAAATTTGATTAAGGTTCTCATAATTCGTGCATGAAAGGGTTAAATAGTGCTATATAAATAAAGCTTTACTTCACGGGTGTCAAACTCATTTTAGTTCAGGGGCCACATACAGACTAATATGACACAAACTGGGCCGGTCCAGTAAAATAATATAAATAATAGGATAAGAACTTATAAACAATATCAACTCCAAAGTTTTTTCTTATATTTTTGGGTGAAAAAGTCAAATTCTGTAATGAAAATGTTTACATTATGAACTGTACTCAAACACAACACAAGCAAATATGAACAACCTGAAAATTCTTAAGAAAAATAAGTGCAATTTTAAGAATATTGCGCCTTAGTTTATCATTTCCACATGCACATCTCAGCTTACAGATCACAGTGGGTCTACAAAACACAAAACATTTAGTAAAAGGCAAAATGTTGGTAAAATTTCACATACTTCTCTTAAGACATTTCAGGTTGTTCACATTTTTTTTTTGTAAAAGGTTAGTCTGTAAATGTAAATATTTGTGTAATTTTACCTTTTTTACACTAAAATAAGGAGAGAAATTTGTGGTTTTCTTTATTTATAGGTTATTATGATAGTATTTTACTGGTCTGACCCACTTTAGATTGAACTGACCTAAAATGATTTTAACATCATTGATTGTTAATAACTTCAGTGTAAATTTTGCATTTCACAAATTCATCCCACAGGCTGCATTGGACCCTTTGGCGGGCCAGTTTTGGCCCCCGGGCCACATGTTTGACACCTGTGCTTTACTTACTTACTTACTTACCTTTTGTTCCGGATCTCTGTGGGAGAGGGGCATGTTTTACAGGGGTCACTGACCAGAGGTTTTTGTGTCTTATGCTACTTTTGTCAGGAGCCGAAAAACAATAAACGGAGACTGCCTCCAAAGTCATACGTGTGGGTCTCGTCCTTCAAAAAAACACAACGCAGAGTCCGACATCACCGGTCACACAGGCCAAGTCAGGGTTCGGGTTCAGGTTAACCCTAACCCTAAAAAAAGATGTAAACAAGATGGATGCCCATTGGCCCCTCCTATGACCTTTGATTGAATTTAAATCCCACCGCTACTTCGCGCGAACCAGTTTTAACTCTGATTACGCAATTTGCCCCTGCTCACTCATGCATGAAAACCCGGGTCTGTAAATTTGGACAAATATCCACCAATCCCCTACCTACTGACATCCATACAAGAAAATTCCAAAAATTATCAAATGCGGAACTGGGGGTAATTTTTGAAAATGTATAGTTTTTTGTTTTTTTTTTATACACCCTGTAGATCAGGGGTGTCAAACTCATTTTAGTTCAGGGGCCACATACAGCCTAATATGATTTAAAGTGGGCCGGACCAGTAAAATGATATAAATAACAGGATAAGAACTTATAAATAATGTCAACTCCAAAGTTTTCTCTATGTTTTTGAGTGAAAAAAGTCAAATTCCATTATGAAAATGTTGTACTTGAACATAACATGAAAAAAATATGAACAAGTTGAAAATTCTTAAGAAAAAAAGTGCATTGTTAACGATATTACACATTATGTGCATCACAACTTAAAGATTTATTTTCAGAATAAGATTCATAAGATTTATTTTTCAGAATATTGTTAAAATTCCACTTACTTCTCCTAAGACATTTCAGATTGTTCATATTTGTTCAGGATATTCATTATTTTTTTGTAAAAGGATAGTCTGTAAATGTAACTTTTTTTTTTTTCCTAATTTTAATTTTTTGCACTAAAACAAAGAGGAAAATTGGCAGTTTTCATTATTTATAGGTTACTAGGATGGTATTTTACTAGTCTGATCCACTTGAGATTGAACTGACCTAAAATGATTTCAACATCTTTGATTACTAACCCATAAAGACCCACTGCTACTTTTGTGGCAGTTTCCAAATGAGTTTTTCTCTATTTCTACCTTTCTTAAGTGATTTATCACAAAATTTTTTTCATAATATTATCCTTTATATTTTGCATTTTTGGTGTAAATAGTGTATTTTCCTATATTTAATTCACAGATCATATAGATGTTCATGAACTCTCAGAGTAAATTCAAAGTTAATTATATTAAAACTGGGAAAAATGTAGAAAAAGTGACTTTTTCAGCAAAGATATTACTAATTGACTGTAAAAACATGCATGTCCATCCACTGTCATTGATCCAACTCCATGGGTTTTACTGGTGAATCAATGCTGTAAAGGATGACGGTGTTTCCATAGTAACTACGGAGCCTCTGAATGTCCAAATGGGTCATATCTGATGACCATGAAAAGACGAATAACTGTATTTTACACCAATTATTTACATGTATTGATAGGTTTAATGGATCAGCAGGTGTTAGACAGTTTAGATCTGTAGATGGTTTGTGTCACCAGTGGGTGTTTGGGTCTTTATGGGTTAATATCTTCAGTCTAATTTTTGCATTTTACAAATTCATTCTAGGGGCCAGATTGGACCTTTCGGCTGGCCGGTTTTGGCCTCCGGGCCACATGTTTGACACCTGTGCTGTAGATCATTCTTTTTGGCCTCTCAGATTCCTATTTAGAATGCGGTGTTTATAATAGGATCGGTGAAACTTCAAATGAAAAATCATGTTTCAGAAAGCAATTCCTCTCTCCTTTTCATTCACGCTTGCACATATACACCCTTCTCCCACTCGTCTCCATCAAGTCTCCACCGTCATCCTCCACTTTACTGCCTGCAGGCACTCTAACTTGGAGTCTGAACTTATTATGCTTCTCCCCTCGCTGAAATTTTTTGGTGCACTCAGCTTATGAATGGAGAGGGAATGAGCTCATTCTACCTGCGTCAGCACGAGGAATGGAGGATGTTGCAGACGACTCGGTGAGCAAAGTGTAATGAGGAAGCCCAGCAGCTGCAGAGGTGGCCCCCCCATACTGTGGGACCAGCTTCTTCCTTTCAACCAATCAAGCATGACGTGATTTAACCCCCCCGCTGCTGCAGGTGAACTCCGTGAGAGCAGATTTATGAAAATGTTTAACTTTTTCCTGTAGGACTGCTCCAGGCTGTCTGCCCACTCTCAGAGCCAATCAACCAAAACACTTCATCCCCCCCCTTCGTTTTTGTCTCTGAATATTATTCCTTTTCTCTCTTTTCTCCATTTTGCACACTATCACACCTTTGTCCTCGCCTCTGAGGACTAAGGAAATGGGGTTGACAAATCTTTCTTCTTAACAGGGATTGCTAGAGGGATTTTTTTTTCATTGATGGCTGCTGATTCTTTCATGCTGTGGTCAGGTAAGGCAATGTTCCTATATTCTGCTTTCTCCTCGCGGCAAATATCGAAGCTTAAATGCTTACCCATGGTTCTGGATGTGAACAGTGTGCTTATATTGCTAAACCAACATTATGCTCTATATGGCTTCTTAAATTGCTCACATTTTTCAGGTGTTTTTTCTGGTAAGCAAGAAAAAAAAAAACATCAACACCACACAACAGGTCTGTTTTCTGATAAATGGGCCTATGTGATGAGGTAGTTCCAACACAGAGAGCTAAAAACAAAGAAGATTGAGCAAGAGAATGGGGGAAAAATGACAAGATATGGTGTTTGTCTGATCCTCGAGAGGGGAGAGGTTTCATTACCTGGGGGACTTCAGACAGGGGTCCGTCTTGGCGGCAGCGGCGGCGGGTGTTATTCTTTCCTCTCACTGTTCACTGCTACATTCGCTTTTATGTTTAAGTCACTCAGGGGTTTCAGCATTGGCACTGGGAGCTGGACAGCTAAGGAATCAGGGCTGATGGATGGGCTATGTCTGTCCAAGAGGATGGAGGGGTCACCGGGGTTCACGACGGTGATGGAGACACTTCCCTGCTCGGCCCCCATGACTTTTTTAATTAACCTCTTTGGGAGGGCCAATCTCTTTCTTTAGAGGTAATCACAGTCTGGAAAGTCCCTTCATTAGGATTTATCTGACCTCTGTGTGTCCACTACTGTCCACACTTTCTTTCCTTGGCTCATACGCCTCCGGTTCGGGGCCGTAATGTCACCGCCGCACAGGGCGAGGGGCAGCAGCAGTGTATAGGGAGGAAATCTACCTGTCTGTGACTCAGAACCAAGATCTTTGGAAGTCTCACCACTTCTAAATTCTATTTCTATTTAAAAATTCTATTTAACCCATAAACACCCAAACCTCCGCCAGCAACCCAAACCATCGACTGATCTAAAATGTTTAATAACTTCTGATCCACTAATCCTGTCAGTCCATGTAAATAATCGGTGTAAAATACAGTTTGTCATGTTTTCATGGTCATCAGATATGACTCATTTGGATGTTCAGAGGCTCCGTAGTTACCATGTAAACACTGCCATCTTCAACTACACTGATTAAAGATAAATTTCGCTGAAAAAGTCACTTTTTCTTCAGTTTTCTCTATTTTTCATATAATAACCCTCAACTTAAATCTGATCTTTTATGAACATCTACATGCTCAGCAAATTTAATGTTGGGAAATAGTATATTTTCAGTGTAAAAAAACAAAAACATAAAATACAGAAGATAATATTGCAATAAATGGTGATAAATCACTTACTGATGGTTAAATATAGAGGAAAAATTCATTTGAGAATGGCCACAAAAGTAACACTGTGTCTTAATGAGTTAAAATAATTGCATAAGTCATTAAGTCAGTGTTTTGTCTAAATCATCAAATACTTAATTTCTCGTTTATCCACTAATCCGATCAATCCATGTAAATAATTGGTGTAAAATGCAGTTTATCATCATTTTATGGTCATCAGATATGACCCATTTGGACGTTCAGAGGCTCCGAAGTTACTATAGAAACACTGCCATTTTCAACAACATTGATTAAGGATGGATGTTGCTGAAAAAGTCACTTTTTCTTCAGTTTTCTCTATTTTTCATATAATAACCCTCAACTTAAATCTGATCTTTTATGAACATCTACATGCTCAGCAAATTTAATGTTGGGAAATAGTATATTTTCAGTGTAAAAAACAAAAACATAAAATACAGAAGATAATATTGCAATAAATGGTGATAAATCACTTACTGATGGTTAAATATAGAGGAAAAATTCATTTGAGAATGGCCACAAAAGTAACACTGTGTCTTAATGGGTTAAAATAATTGCATAAGTCATTAAGTCAGTGTTTTGTCTAAATCATCAAATACTTAATTTCTCGTTTATCCACTAATCCGATCAATCCATGTAAATAATTGGTGTAAAATGCAGTTTATCATCATTTTATAGTCATCAGATATGACCCATTTGGTTGTTCAGAGGCTCCGAAGTTACTATAGAAACACTGCCATTTTCAACAACATTGATTAAGGATAAATGTTGCTGAAAAAGTCACTTTTTCTTCAGTTTTCTCTATTTTTCTTATAATAACCCTCAACTTAAATCTGATCTTTTATGAACATCTACATGCTCAGTAAATTTAATGTTGGAAAATAGTATATTTTCAGTGTAAAAAACAAAAACATAAAATACAGAAGATAATATTACAATAAATGGTGATAAATCATGTAAGGAAAGTTAAATATTGAGGAAAAATTCATTTAGGAATAGCTACAAAAGTAACACTGTGTCTTAATGGGTTAAAATAATTGCATAAGTCATTAAGTCAGTGTTTTGTCTAAATCATCAAATACTTAATTTCTCGTTTATCCACTAATCCAATCAATCCATGTAAATAATTGGTTTAAAATGCAGTTTATCATTTTTTCATGGTCAGATGTGACCCATTTGGATGTTCAGAGGCTCCGTAGTTACTATGGAAACACCGTCATCTTCTACAACATTGATTCACCAGTAAAACCCATGGAGTTGGATCAATGACAGTGGATGGAGACACTTGTTTTTATGTCTAGTTATTGATATCTTTGCTGAAAAAGTAACTTTATCTTGAGTTTTCTCTGTTTTTGATATAATAACCCTTACCTTTACTCCGAGCTTTAATGAACATCTACAGTCCATCTAAATCTACACTAAAATATAGGAAAATACATAATTTACACTGAAAAAATGCAAAACAAGGAAGATAATATTACAATCAATGGTAATAAATCACTTACGAAACGTTTAATATAGAAATAAATTAATTTGGGACCTGCCACAACAAAAGCACTGGGTCTTTATGGGTTAAATATTCTATATAAATATTTAAATTCTATTTAAGGCAAGGCAGGTTTATTTGTATAGCACATTTCAGCAACAAGGCAATTCAGGGTGCTTCACACAGGACATTGAAATACAACGACAGGAAAAAAGAAACGCATTTAAAACATTATAAAAGAAACATGTAAAAGGTAATTAAAAACAGCAAGTAAGAAAAGAAGACATAAAATAAAAAAATTGAATAAAATTAAAAAATAAAATAAAATAAAAACACACATATTAAAGAATTGCAGTGCAGAGTTTCGAAAGAGAATAAAATTTCAAAAGTCAAAAGCCTTTTAGTCAAAGGCAGCAGTGAACAGGTGAGTCTTTAACCTTGACTCAACAGAACTCAGACTCTCAGCAGACCTGAGATTTTCTGGTAGTTTGTTCCAGATATACGGCGCATAGAAACTGAACACTGATTCTCCATGTTTAGTTCTGACTTTGGGAACACAGAGCAGACCTGCACCAGATGACCTGAGTGGTAATTCCTTACCTTACAATATTACTGTCTCAGAATTGTAATGGGTTACATGACTCCTGTATTACTTTTGAGTTACATACAGACTCTCGTCATAAATGGCGCATGCACAGTAGACCCCCCCCCCCCCCAATACAAGAGATAGGAGAGCCTTGGGATGCATATATTTGCGACCGGAAGTGCATGTGGATGGATAGCTTAATAAGTAATGCTATGATCTACAATGTTCGAATTCCAGCAGGAATGCTTGCACTGGTAGATAATCCACAATTGATACAGAATTCTAACTAGTCATAGAAACGTTAGCTTACCTTGTCATGGCTGATCACATGGATCGTGCTAACTAGCTTCTGTAAAGCAGGGTTAGGGTTAGTAATGAACATACGTCCAGTGGACAATGGGCTGTCTTCTGCCGTCTGCACCTATTGGCTGAACACCAACAGGAAATAGAACTTTGATGCTACATTTTTTATTCCTTAAGGTCTCATGGTCTTGCTGTTTTTTTTTTATTTTTTTATTTTTTTATTTGAACAGTTGAATGAATTTTGAATTATGAGAACCTCAGACAATATTTTTTTACTAAGTGCTTTTATTCCTCTTTAGGCATGAAAAAAACAATGCAATTGATTTTTTTTTTTTTTTTTAATCAACGTATTTTTCATGGAGTTACAAAAATGTCCAATCAGCTGGACACCATGCATTTAATTTTTGAGGCACAAAAACCCACATGTATTTAAAACCTATCATCAGAAAGTGAAAACTATGAAATAAAACCTTTTTTTTTTTTTTTTTCAATTATCTTTATTAGATTTTATTACTTTTTTTTTTTTTGCAACAAATGGCTCAGTACAACACCTGGTCTATAAGAAAATTTAAAAAAAAAAAAAAAAGGTATACTAATCCAAGATAAAGCAATTAGTCCACAGTCTGGAGTCATTATGAAGATAAAACAAAGATCAGACAATCAAGCAGTGACAGGTGAGATCAGTAGTGATCTAATTGTAAACAGGCACCAAAGATTTTCAGTCATTGATGAGGTCTGAAAGCATAAAACCATTTTTTATGCAGCTAATCTGATGTTTTATCACATTTTAACATACTCTAGTACTAGTTATTACTCACTTCATGGAGATAATATGCAAAAAAAAAACCAAAAAACTTTGATTACAAAAACTTTTAAATTACAGTTTAATAACAATTAGCTATTTATTTACACTAAAACATATTTCTGCAGATCAGGTTATGAATTGCAGTGTATGTGATGGTGTTGTGTTGGATGATACGAAACTAAATCAACAAAACCCATGAAAATACAAATGAACAGCTGTAGAATAGCTGTCCACTGTAGTGACCAGTATGCATGAAAGGGTTAAATAACGGGTGAAAAGTATGTTGTAATACAAGCGCTATTGAACATGTCCCGAGTAAAATATTACTGAAAATTGATTAGTAATGCCTTACACTACTGTGTTACTGCAAAAAGTAATCCAGTACTGTAATGCATTACTTTAAAACATGTTACTCCTACACTGATCGCCGCACAAGGAGAGGGTTGGCAGCAGTGTATAGGGAGGAAATTAATTTGTATTTATTTATTTAGTTACAGGACAGTGTGTATTGGCATTAGTTACACAGAACAAGATGCAGGCACCAGATTTAGCAGAGGAGCTCATTTCCATCTGTTGTCCTGAACAAACGATCAACATAATAAAACATCAAATGGTAACAAAGTACTAATATACAGGAGGAAAACCATTAAACAATGACAGATATAGGAAAATATGCTGAGGCGGAATGGTTACAGCCAAGTACATAGAGAGGGGCTTACATTCTAAAAGTACAATAAGATGTCCCTAGAGCACAGGTGTCAAACATGCGGCCCAGGGGCCAAATCCGGCCCACCAAAGGGTCCAGTCTGGCCCCTGGGATGAATTTGTAAAATGCAAAAATTACACTGAAGATATGAATCATTTTAGTTCAGTAAGTAAGTAAGTAAGTAAGTAAGTAAGTAAGTAAGTAAGTAAGTAAGTAAGTAAGTAAGTAAGTAAGTAAGTAAATTTTATTTATAGAGCACTTTTCACAGACAGTCACAAAGTGCTTTACCAATTCAAATCAGAATCAAATCAAGTTTACAGAGACCCAACAGAATCCTCCAGGAGCCAACACTTGTGATTGGTGACAGTGGCGAGGAAAAACTTCCCTTTAACAGCAGAAACCTCGAGCAGACCCAGACTCCTGAAGGATGGCTGTCTGCCTTGACCAGTTGGGGTTAAAGAGAGAGAGTAAAGGAGGAGAAAAGAGAGAGCGATAGAGATATAGAGAGACTGGGGGGGGGGGGCACATGGAGTACTTTATGATGAATACATAGAGTGTAGTCAGTTCGTGGTGGTCCTGGGTCAGGTGGGAGACTAAAAAGCCTTTTTGAACAGGAGGGTTTTGAGGTGTTTCTTAAAGCTCTCTACAGAGTCCATGGACCGTAGGTGTAGAGGCAGGTCATTCCATAGACGAGGTCCCACAGCTTTAAACGACCTGTCACCGTGTGTGCTGCGTGTGCTAAAACAGGTGCGTGGAACCATCAGCAGGTGCTGTCCTGAAGACCTTGAAGTTCAGGTTCCACATACAGACTAATTTAATCTCAAGTGGGTCAGATCAGTCAAATACAATCATAATAACCCACAATACTCACAACTCCAAATTTTTCTCTTTGTAAATGTAAAAATTTTCATGTCATTTTATTGTATTTACACCAGAACAAACTAACATTTCACAAAAACACGAAAAACCCCAAGACATAAACATTTTGAAATGTCTGAAGTGTAATTTTAACAATATTCTGCCTGTTATTAAATGTTTTGTGTATTTGTGGATCCACTGTGATCTGTAAGGTAAATGATAAACTGAGACATAATATTGTTAAAATTGTACTTAGTTTTCTTAAGAAATTTCCGTTTGTTCATGTTATTCACGTTGTTTTAAAGGATAGTTGGTAGATGTAAACATTTTCATCACATAGTTTTACTTTTTTTGCTCTAAAACATAGAAAAAAGTTTGGAGTTGACAGTATTTATATATTATTATGTTATTATTTCACTAGTCTGGCCCACTTCAGATCAAATTTGGCTTAATGTGTCCCCTGAATGAAAATGAGTTTGACACCCCTGCCGTGGAGTAAGAATAAGATATGAAAGAAAGAAAAAGAGGCAGAAAAAAAAAAAAAATATATATATATATATATATATATATATATATATATATATATATATATATACACACACATGCATGACTCAGACCTTTGAAATTGTTGCCATTTCTAATCTCTGTTTGTGTTCACTCAACTATTTCTTTGTTCTATCTATTCATCTCTGTAATTATCCCTGCTAGAATTCATTTCATTTCGCAGCGAGGTAACTTCATTGATCCCACTGTGAGACAGTCACAGTTTTATTCCAAATAAAGCCAGGGAGGTCTTGTCAGATTCCTTGGTACCTCCTTCCTGTTCTTTCATTTTCTCTCCTCTGCTTTTACTGTAGACCGTGTGGACTCATTATATACAAACAGCCAAGAAGCAGAGACAGAAATAAAAATTATTCAATTTCTCACATTAGACTTCTAAGGGACAAACAGTTCCCAGTGCCCCCGTTGGGGATACAATCCCCCTCGAAGTGATGCCCCAGAACTAACTGATCAAACGCTTCTCTTCTGGCTCTTCGCCTTTCTTCCTATCACTCTATTCTGGTTGCTTTCTTTCATGTTGGGGAACAGTGGCTTAAGTGGCTCTATTGGAGCTCTCTGATGGGCTCTCGAATGAAGCCTGTGTGAGCTTGGGAAATAAATTGCTCTGAAGCTGTAACTCCAGTGGCGCCCCCTGCTGTCCACGCTCCCATCTGTAAGGGCTTCGGTTGCGAGACAGGACGAGACCAGTAAAAGCAAAAAAAAAAGTACACAAGGCCGGCAGGGAGAGGTCAAGGAAAAAAGAGAACGGGATGAGTCGTGCAACATTCTCTGTTTGGAGCATTTACATTTTTATTTCAGTCGATATGATGTTATTGGAGAGTCTTATACATGCTAAATGAACACTCAACATTTGATTTATTCACAGCGGAAGGAGGGGATGAACCAGAGACATGCATGAAGCCACAACTCCCCCATGTGGACAACCTGCAGAAAAACACCCTTAGACAATCCAACTCTTCCCCAGTGCTTGCCTCATCAGATCCATAATATGCAACCGATTTTCCTCTGGTATTAATATTTAATGCTTCATAATAGCTTTCTTTGGCTACACATCGTTCACGTATGCGCTGACATTCCAAGCAGGTAGTGTCACTGTTTTGTTCTCAAAACGGCAACTCACATCTGAATTATTCATAATTCTTTAAGATTCTTGTTTGTCTGTGTCTTCTTGATACAAATGCAACCCAGCAGAGTCCTTGGGTTTTCCGTTCCACTTATCAGAAAAGGCCGGTTACGTTTGCAGAGTGTGCAAAAAACACTTGCATGCATCTGTGTGATTGCATATGGCTGCTTTTGTTTCCCTCGTAGATAATCTCAGAATCACATTTAGGTATTTGTCACAGCACCAGGAACTTAGTTTAGTATTTTCTGCTTATGTCATCATATCTTTGCATGTTTTTTTTTTAATCGGGGTTTGGCTTCAGATCTGGTCTTCCCTACAAGGATTACGACTTCTAACATAAAACTGAAATATTACTGTGTCTTAATGAAACATATTTACTTGTGGAGGGTTTAATTTACGCTTAAACATTATTTTCCCCGAGACTCACAGTTAGATTATGCAACATTTTCTTGTGTGCTGATGTATAGTTTGTGTTGGAGTGTGTTTTTTTAGGGTGTTATTCATGTATTGGTAACAGTGGTCAACAACAAATTCATTGTTAAAGTTTTTTGAGCTGATTTAGGATCATTTTGGTGTGCTGAATCCAAAAATCACATTAATTTTGCTCAGTCAGGTCAACTTTCTGAACTATGCTACATATTGGCTTTTTAACATTTTTGCTTACATTTATGGGCATTTTCACATCATATGATACAAAATTCTTTCATATTTCTTGCAATAAACGAGTTCTGAAGATTTTACTTTTGCCGATTTATGATTAATGTTTTTTTTTAATATTACAGGTGAATGAAATGGCTTCGACTAGAAGATCTTGCAAAAATAAGCCTAACGTATTCTGCTACATCTGCGGTGAATACACCATCGTACCTAACAGGAATCAAGTCACAAGTTTCATAAAGTGTGCTTACCAATCTTATTTTGGTATTAATTATTATATTTTGTGAGAAGATCAAATTTTTCAAAATCAAATTAGCAAAAAAAACCTGACCTGATTGAGAAAAACAGATGTCATTTTTGGATTTAGCGGTGCAAAATGGTCCTAATTCAGTTGAAAAAACCTAGACAACTTGCAAAAAACATTTTTTTGTAACCCAGTGTAATTTACAAGCTAAAGGTATAGCCAGTGTTGTGCATTGTTGCTGCTGTAGTTGTCAAACATGCGGCCCGGGGGCCAAATCTGGCCCGCCAAAGGTTCCATTCTGGCCCACGGGATGAAAGTGCAAAAATGAACCTGAACAGTCCAGGTCGTCCAAATCATTTTGGTTCAGGTTCCACATACAGACCAATGTGATCTATAGTAAAAATAAAAACACAATAACCCATAAATAATGACAACTACAAAGTTTCTTTGTGAAAAATTCTGTGGAAAAAATTGAAGTGAAAAAAATAATATTACACTGTGAAAATATTTACATTTACAAAACTGTTTTTTCACAATAAAATGCAAATAAATACATAAATATAAACAAATCTGAACAACTCGAAATGTGGAATTTTAACAATATTCTTACTGTTACAAAAGGTTTTGTGCATTTGTGGATCCACTGTGATCTGTAGTTGTGTTAATAATAAGAGATGGAATATTCAAATTTTAGTTCCAAACTCCAAAATTTTAACAATATTCTGCCTGTTACCAAGCATTTATATAACACTGTGCGTAAATGTGCATGTATAAATAATAAGTCGAGGCATAATACTGTTAAAATTGCACTAATTTTTCGAATGAAATTTCTGTTTTTTCAGGTCACATCTTTTTTGTAAAATCTAAACATTTTCATTATTTAATTGGGTTTTTTTGCACTAAAACAAAAACAAAAACTCGGATTTGTCATTATTTATAGGTTGTTAAGTCATTATTTTACTAGTCTGGCCCGCTTGAGATCAAACTGGGCTAAATATGGCCCCTGAACCAAAATGAGTTTGACGCCCCTGCTGTAGAGGAACAAAAAAGAACCAAATATAGACGCTGTCCTTTGAGTTTTTGTGGAGAAATCAAATAGTTATCATGGATGTAGGTATCCTCGTTTTCCTTGTTTTATTTCACACATAAAAACATAAAATAAAAAAATAAAAGATGAATTTAAAAAAAAGAGACTTGGCCTAATATGTATTTATATCACAGGTGTCAAACATGCGGCCCAGGGGCCAAAACTGGGCCGCCAAAGGGTCCAATCCGGCCCTTGGGATGAATTTGTGAAATGCAGAAATTACACTGACGATATTAACAATCAAGGATGTTAGAATCACTTTAGGTCAATTCAATCTAAAGTGGGTCAGAGCAGTAAATTATCATAATAACCTATAAATAATGAAAACTACAATTTTTTGTCTTTGTTGTAGTGTTAAAAAAAAAAAAGTAAACTTACACCAAAATGTTTACATTTACAGACTAGCCTTTTACAAAAAATGTGAATAACCTGAAAATTCCTCAGAAAAATAAGTGCAATTTGAACAATAGTACGCCTTAGTTTATCATTTATACATGTGCATCACAACTTACAGATCACAGTGGATCTACAAATACACAAAACATTTAATAAGAGGCAGAATATTGGTACGATTCCACATACTTCATATTTGTTTATGTTATGTTCAAGTACGGTTCATAGATGTCAATATTTTCATTACGGAATTTGACTTTTTTTCACTCAAAAACAGAGAAAAAAAACTTTGGAGTTGACATTATTTATAATTTCTTATCCTATTATTTATATTATTTTACTGGTCCGACCCACTTTATATCATATTAGGCTGTATGTGGCCCCTGAACTAAAATAAGTTTGACACCCCTGATCTATATTATCACCTTATTAACCCATGAAGACCCAAATATCCAACGGCAACCAAAATAATTTACTGATATAAAAAGTTAAATCACTGTTGATCCACTAATCCTATCAATCCATGTAAATAATTGGTGTAAAATACAGTTTGTCATCTTTTCATGGTCATCAGATATGATCCATTTGGACGTTCAAAGGGTCCGTAGTGAACGTGGAAACACCGTCATCTTCTACAATATTGATTCACCAGTAAAACCCATGGAGTTGGATCAATGACAGTGGATGGAGACACTTGGTTTATGTTCAGTTAAGGATAGATTTTGCTGAAAAAAAATATCACTTTTTCTTCAGTTTTCTGTATTTTTTATATAATAACCCTCAACTTTAATTTGATCTTTTATGAACATTTTCATGATCAGTAAATTAAATGTAGGAAAATAGTATATTTTCACTGAATAAAACACAAAATACAGAAGATAATATTACAATAAATGGTGATAAATCACTTAAGGATGGTTAAATAGAGAGAAAAATTAACCATAAAAGTAACAGTGTCCTTATGGGTTAAAAAAAAAAATGCATAAGTCATTAAGTCAGTGCTTTGCCTAAATCATCAAATACTTAATTTCTCGTAAAATTTTTTGTGTTTCCTGTGTTACCTTTAACATATTAATAACAGACGGATTTTGCAGAGATTTCCACCAATGCACATTAGTTTAATTAAACACATGTACCTGCAGTAATTATTCGATAGTATGGATTTGAAAAGACTGTGGGTCAGTTTCTCCACATCTCCTTTTCACCTCATACATAATATATGTGAATCCGTCACATTGTGGTATCATATTGATTTGGTCTGTTTCAAACAAAAGGCAATTAATATAACAAACTCATGATGTTGCCAATAAAGTCCTAATAGGAATATCATTTGCATTTATGAACAGGATGATTGATTTTACTTGTAGAAAATACAGTTTCCACAATAGTGTGAAAATCTTGTATTCAAAATTATTTAGAAATACAAAGTAGGCCTGGTATGAAAAAATGTAAGGAAAGCAAACTCTGGCGGCAACAGATGAAATCAGATCAAATATAAATATATATAAACGTGCCATTGCTTTACGCTGTCATGGAAAAGCGAAGCCACTTTTCAAACTTCTATGTTGTTTACCCAGGATGCATCTGACAAAATCTGGTCAGCAACTGGCAATTACAGTCAATCAACCTCCCTGCCGCGGTGAAAACACCTGTGATCAGACGACATGTGGGCGTCACAGTGCAGATTTTCAACAGCACACATGTCAAACATCAGCCCATGGGTCAAAACCAGCCAAAGGCTCCACTCTGGGATAAATATGTGAAATACAAAAATTACACTGAAGATATTATCAGTCATTTGAATCCAGGTTCCACATTCAGCCCAATTTGATCTCAGGTGGGTCAGTTTGTAAAAATACTAGCTTAATTGCCTATAAAAACTGACAACTCTAAATTTTTGTCTTTGTTTTAGTGTTAAAAAAAAAGCAACATTACATGAATGTATTTACATTTACACACTAGAAAAGCACTTGGAGAGCGCAGACCTCCGCCAAGGCAGATCAGTGCCCCCCACCCCCCCATCACCACCAAAATTTAATCATTTGTCCCTTGTGCCAGTATCAACATTTCCATACAGGGTGGGGAAGCAAAATTTCCAATATTTTGAGGCAGGGATTGAAAGACAGTGTATGACCAATTAGTTTATTGAAAGTCATGAGAATTTATTTGCCACAAGAAAATTGACATAATAGAAAATGTTTTTATTCTATGTGTCCTCCTTCTTTCTCAATAACTGCCTTCACACGCTTCCTGAAACTTGCGCAAGTGTTCCTCAAATATTCGGGTGACAACTTCTCCCATTCTTCTTTAATAGAATCTTCCAGACTTTCTCGTAATAGTTTTGCTCATAGTCATTCTCTTCTTTCCATTATAAACAGTCTTTATGGACACTCCAACTATTTTTGAAATCTCCTTTGGTGTGACGAGTGCATTCAGCAAATCACACACTCTTTGACGTTTGCTTTCCTGATTACTCATATGGGCAAAAGTTTGTGAAAAGGTATGGATAATAGTGTTAGGTATGATTATGACATCAATATATGTTTGGTTTCAAAACAATTGACGTAGTGCCTGCTGAGAAAAAACAACTAAATGTTCATTGTAAATTTTGCTTCCCCACCCTGTAGGAAAGCAGTCCAAAAGGATTTTATGCCAAGTTGTTTTAGTGGGAGGTTTGTCATTTATTCAAGACATGAAAATATTGAATGAAAGTTTATTTGAAGTGTATTTTGTTGTCTTATAAGTTTGCATTGATTTTATCATATTTTCAGACAGTTACAAAAAGGAAACTAGAAAAGCACTTGGAGAGCACAGACCTCCGCCAAGGCAGATCAGACCCCCCACCACCACCACCACCACCAAAATGTAATCATTTGTTCCTTGTGCCAGTGTCAACATTTCCTGAAAATTTCATCCAAATCCGTCCATAACTTTTTGAGTCATCTTGCTAACAGACAGACAAACAAACAAACAATGCCAAACTCAAAAAAACTCAAAAAAGCAGTTACGTGGTCAAAATTCAGTAAAAACACGATAAAAAAAAAAAATAAAGGAAAATTAACACAACACTGTAAACAACAGTAAAAAAAAAATAGGACCAATGGCCCTGTAGCTTACCGGCCAAATTAAAAGCTTTGGGAAATGTATCCAGATGCCATTTATTATCGCCCAGTTATGTGTGTTTATTACATTACAGAAATAGCCCATGTTTTGGTCATATTCCAATCAGATCTGTAAAAAATTCAAATTCCAACTTGATATCATTGATACTGATTTATTGGATCAATCCACTTCCTATCTCTTACAATGGGAAAATTTTTCAAAGTCACACCAAATCCAGAATCAGATCCGGATCGAAATAATAACAATACCTTGTGTTGACATCATCATACAGAAGCTGTATACCAAGTTTGAAGTCAATCAGAACTGGAGTTTCAGAGAAAAAATCGATTGAAATGTTTTCCCCATAAGAGCCCATGTTAAATTTTCCGTCAGTTCCCGGATCCAGAAGAAGATCCTGATCAGCATGTGGACGTTATGTTTTGGTCATCTCCCCATCAGGGGTTTACTGTAGAAATTTACACTGGATATCATTTATATTTACTGAGTTATTGCATCCATCCACTTCCTATCTCTTATAATGGGGAAATTTTTCAAAGTGGCACCAAATCCAGAATCAGATCTGGATCCAAATAATTTCACTAACTTTTGTTGACATCATCATAAAGAAGCTGTATACCAAGTTTGAAGTCAATCGGAATTGTAGTTTCGGAGAAGAAGACGATTGAAATTTTTGTAACGGACGACCGACGATGACAGACGACGCATGACGACAATAGCTTACGGTCTGTCGGGCGGTAAGCTAAAAATGATACGATATACAGTGTAAAAACTAGAAAAGCACTTGGAGAGCGCAGACCTCTGTCAAGTTAGATCAGCCCCCTCCCCAAATCCTAAAAACTTCCTGAAAATCTGTCCATAACTTTCTGAGTTATCTTGCTAACAGACAAACAAACCCTGATGAAAACATAACCTTCGCCGTTACACTTAGCGGAGGTAACTATGCTTTCATAAAAATCGGAATAACCTGAACAAATATGAACAACCTGAAATATCTTAAGAGAAGTAAGTGCAATTTTAACAACCTTCTGCCTGTTACTATATATTTTGTGTATTTGTAGATAGAGTGTGATCTGTAAGTTGTAATGTAAATGTATAAATGATAAACTGAGGCATAAAATTGTTAAAATTGCACTTATTTTTCTTCATAAATTTCAGTTTTTTTTATGGTTGTTCATGTTATTCACATTTTTTCCAAATGATAATGTGTTGATGTAAACATTTTCATTATATAATTTTACTTTTTTCTCTCTAAAACAGGGGTCTCAAACATGCGGCCCGGGGGCCAAATGCGGCCCGCCAAAGGTTCCAATCCGGCCTCTGGGATGAATTTGCAAAGTACAAAAATTCCACAGTCTTGAATTGAATTAAGCAAAAAATAAAATTAAATAAAACAAAAAAAAATAGCTTGAATTAAGGAAAAAATCTTGAATTAAGCAAAAAAAAAAAAAAACATCTTCAATTTAGTAGAAAAATCTTGAATTAAGCCCAAAAAATCTCAAATTTAGTAAAAAATATTTAACTAAGCCAAAAAATCTTGAATTAACAACTTCAAATTTTTGTCTTTGTTTTAGTGCAAAAAATAACATTAAATTATGAGAAAATATTTACATTTACAAACTATCCTGAAACAATTAAATATGAACAACCTGAAATGTACAAAGAAAATTAAGCAGGTTGTTAACAATTTTCTGCCTGTTACTAAGTGTTTAGTGTCTTTGTAGAATCAATCCATAATGCACATGTAGAAATGATAAGTTGAGGAAGAATATTTTTAAAATTGCACTTATTTTTCTGAAGAAATTTCAGTTTTTTCAGGTTTGGATAGTTTATAAAAGTAAGTATTTTCAGAATTTAATGGGGGTTTTGGCACTAAAACAAAGACAAAAATCTTGAGTTGTCATTTCTTATAGGTTATTATGCTACACTGTAAGAAAAAAAAAAAAAAAAAAAAGTAAAAAAATGGTATTATTCCGGCAGCTAGGGTGCCGTTTGTTGTAATTTTTCCAGGTTATTATGCTATTATTTTACTGGTCCAGCCCACTGGAGATCAAATTGAGCTGAATGTGGCCCCTGAAAGAAAATGAGTTTGAAACCCCTGCTCTAAAATATAGAGCAGTGGTTCTTAACCTTGTTGGCGGTACTGAACCCCACCAGTTTCATATGCGCATTCACCGAACCCTTCTTTATTAAAAAATAAAATATGATTTTTTTCAAATTCAAGACACAGGTATATGTTTTACTGGTGCACAAAATGAACTGTGCATTAACGTCACTGTGTTCAAAGACAAAACCAATACACTGCATGAATTCACAACAAATTACATACCTTTTCACAAAGACATGACCTTTTTTAATACTACCACACTGAAATGGTTTTAATTTTTAACCTTATGTATTCCAATAATGAACTTATTGTATTTATGCTATTTATCATTTTTAACATTTTAACACACACCCATCACCTAATTTCCATCAAGCTACAGTAATAATGAATATTTACTGCAAATCAGTGTATCAATAGTGTATCAAAAAAAAGTTCTCATTATACCCCTTCAGTATTTTTGTGATCGTTGTTTTATTACGGCACTAGCTCGGCTTTAGCGTAATACGATTTCTCCATCCGTGACGGTGCGTCGGTTGTCACATGATTGCAGCTGACC
>NC_043968.1:13507472-13537773 GCF_902148855.1 Sphaeramia orbicularis
CAGAAGTAGGACAGATTATAAATTGGTCACTGCTTCCATGCCAAGGCCTAGTATACTCATTTATCTGTGACAGACAGCGCCAAATAATAAGAGGATAAATACTGAATCCAGTCCAATTCAAACATGGCAATCCCTTCAGGGTCTAGCAGATAATTAAATTGAGTTAACTTCCTCTCATCCAAACGCAAAATAACAGAAAACAGCCCAATGTCTGCAGAGTTTACTACAAACAACACACAGGGATGCTCTAAATATACTGTGGAGAAAAGAAAAAAAAAAAAAACCCACTGCAAAATGATTACTTTTTTCTGATTTGATTTGAGTGTCAGTTTAACTCTTAGAGAGTTAAATTTTACTGTTTCACGCTTTGTATTTACTAAAATGCTTTAATTACAATGTACTTAAATGATTTAAGTTTATTACATTGCTATAAAATGTTCAGTATATGCTACTAATTTGTAGACATAGTCGAAAGTACAAAAAAGTTTAGTTTAATGGAATTAAATCGCTCAGGTTTAGTCATGACCACACCTTTTTATCTCTGCATTGCATTGTGGGGATTGGGCATGTTGTTGAAAATGTGTTCTTTTTATATGCAGGGGTTCAGTGGGATTGTGATGTTAGTGTTAATTTGGACTTAATGTGTGTATGGCAGTGTTTATTGGCCTTTTTGTGTTTGTTTTTGTATTTTTGTAGAGCTGCACCATGAGTCAGAGCCATAGAAAGAACAATAGTGTTATTGTTCATTTCTAAAGGTTCTGCAGCTTCACAAGAGTGTATTCCCACCTGAATAATCCTCTGGTCCACTTATTTGATGTGGATCAAATGGGGATTGTATTTTGTCATTTGGATTGGATTGCATTCACATTGTACTTTTGGCAAGTGAACCAAAATGCGTGAACTCAAGCGTGCGTGTAAGGAGCTGCACTAGCATTGGACAGGAAAGTCAGGGGCGGGGTTAACCAGAGACGGCTGGTGTTGATGAAAATAATCGTGGTACTCTTATATACAGTTATTGTTTTCAGAATATAAATTGCATTTTTACTGACACAAATTTTCAAAAATAATGTTAACACTCAAGAAAAGCTCAGTTGGAGCCAGTTTCATAATACAGGCATTTCACCAAATGTCAATGGCACATTCAGTTTCCTCATTGCTCCACGTCTGTCCACAGCTCATGTCTGCTGCTGTTAGCTCTGATCACCCGTAAACCTCGGCTACTTCCAGCGGCTACGGTGGCTCGTCAAGCACAAAAAGGTGCAAGTTTCCTTGGTTTGGTTCGGTTCGAGGTCGGTTATATTCACACCAGAAGTGAACCGGCCCAGAGTCCGTTTGGAAGTGGTCCGCTTGTTTGGTTCGAATCAGAGTTTGCATGTTTGTATTCACACCTAAAAAAAAGTCCGGACTTTCTGGGGAAACAAACTCTGGTCCGTTTTATGTTTATGTTTATGTTTACGCATTTGGCAGACACTTTTTTCCAAAGCGACTTACAGGGGAAAACCAATTAAATCACTCAATCAATCAAATTTTATTTATATAGCGCCAGATCACAAAAAAGTTATCTCTTGACATTTTATATATAGAGTTGGTCAAAACCAGACTCTAAGTCAATTCTACAGAAACCCAACAGAATCCTCCTGGAGCAAACATTTGTGACTGGTGACAGTGGCGAGGAAAAACTTCCCTTTAACAGCAGAAACCTGGAGCAGACCCAGACTCCTGGAGGATGGCCGTCTGCCTTGACCAGTTGGGGTTAAAGAGAGAGAGTAGAGAAGGGGAAAAAGAGAGAGCGATAGAGATAGGGACTGGGGGAGAGGGGGAGAAGGGGGGAGTAGGGGGAGACACATGGAGGCGGTTGAGGATAAGTGAGTGGTGATGATGAGGGCAGGGAAGAGGCCGGACCACCGCAGCAGGTCCAGAGATAATCGTGAAAGAATCTGTGGTTATCCTGGGAAAAACCTTATTAGAATATTTAAAATGGAATGTTTGAAAGTGCTAGGATAGGAGGTGCTCTCGGAAGAGCTGGGTCTTCAGGAGCTTCTTGAAGATAGGCAGGGATGACTCTGTTCTTGTAGCACTTGGTAGAGCGTTCCACCAACGTGGAACGACCCATGAAAAGAGCCTGGATTGTCTTGTACAAGGTCTGGGGACCACCAGACTACGTTCCCCAGACGAGCGGAGTGGTCGTGGGGCGACATAAGCTTTTATTAGTGCACCTAAGTAGACAGGAGCAGACCCACGGAGAATTTTGTAGGCTAGGATTAAAGATTTGAATTTGATGCGGGCAGCTATGGGTAGCCAGTGTAACTCAATGAGTAAGGGGGTGACATGTGCCCTTTTAGGCTGATTGAAGACCAGACGCGCTGCTGCATTCTGGCATTCTGCATTCAGTTTTAAACAGACCAAACGTGGTAGGTGTGAATACACCCTAAGTTTTTATGCTTCACTTAATTAAAAGTATGTAGGTGATGGCAAATTACACTGAGTTAACTTCTTGCCTAATTTCCATCAACGTCACAATGTATTAAGTTAAAGAATTATATAAAGCCATTTGTATTGCATAAGATTTTAATTGGTGATGGGACTTTTGGCTCTTTGAAGGGAGCCGTTCAAGCAGGAGCTGTTCACTGAAAAGAGCCGTTCAAAAAACTGGCTCTTGTATGTTTTTGCATTATTTTGAAACACCAATGTTTTAACCCTTTCATGCATACTGGTCACTACAGTGGACAGCTATTCTACAGCTTTTCTCTTCTATATTCATGGATTTTGTTGTTTTCGTTGTTTTGGTTTTTTTCACACATATCTTTATTAAAGTTTTAAGACACTACATATCTTTTCTGACATGAATTGGTAACATTATGTAGATCTCTTCTGAGCATAAACCCTCAGAATCACAAGCCCTCCCCATAGTTTTCACACAATTTATCAGTAAATACATGTTTCTGTGCATCAAAAATTAAACATGTGGTGTCCAGCTGAGTGGACATTTTTGCAACTTCATGAAAAATAAGTCCATAAGAAGTTATTTATTTATTTATATTTTTAATTTTTATTATTTTTATGTATTTTTTTTTTTTTTTTTACATTTTTAAAATTATTTTTATTTTATTTTATTTTTTTAAATTTTTTTTTCAGAAGAAAATTCTCAATCGCATTGTTTTTTTCGTGCCTGAAGAAGAATAAAAACACTCGGGAAAAAATTTTGATTAACGTTCTCATAATTCGTGCATGAAAGGGTTAATGACTAAATAGGCTACATGTGATGATTGACATTACATTTTAAAGGTGTTTAATTGGCGCGGCAGTAAATATTATCTTACTGTAAAAAAGAATAGTTAGTTCAAATGTGTGGGCTAAATCCATGACATGAAAGGTGACATTAGGCAAATGCTGGAATTTGACCAAAAACATCAAGGTACATTATGTGGACTAGTCTGTAACCTAAAAATGAAAAAGAAAATAAAACATTTTCTTATGAAATAACATTTTATTCTCCTCAAAACCAGAACAATAAATGTGTGTAAACATACGGAAAAAATGGCACAAAACACAACAGTGATTAATCACTGCAGTTACTTAAATACCTGAACTATAGTGCAATTCTCCTCAGAACAAGAACAATAAATGTGTGTAAAAAAAAAACGGAAAAAATTTGCACAAAACACAACAGTGATTAATCACTGCAATTACAGTACTTAAATACCTAAAAAAAAAACACTCCCTCCTTAAGAAAAAAAAAAATGAACGGCTCTTTACAAAGATTCGGTTCCCATTGTTCATTTCAAAGAGCCGTTCAAAAGATTTGATTCGTTCGTGAACGTCACATCACTACGAATGAATAATGGGTCAACAATGTAAAGTGCCTTGGGTGTCTAGAAAAGCGCTATATAAATCTAATCCATTATTATTATTGAAAATTTTAATTAAAATCAACTTGGAAATGAGTCCAAAGAACTGATGATATTAAGTCTAATGATTATACAAAGTAAATGACATTGCAACAAATTTTAAGTTAATTTAACTCTGCATTGAGTGTGTTGTACTTAAATAGCAATTCCATTCAAATCAAGCATTTCAGTTTAATACACTCAAGTTTTCATGACTTACATTTTTTAAGGCAACCGGTTACCTCAGAATTTTTAAGTAAACTCAACTTATCCAGTCTTACAGTGTAAATATTCTCTAGGAAAAAAAATAAGAAGAAGAAACCACTGCAAAATGATCACTTTCTCTGATTTGACTCTTTATACACAATAAAAAACAGTGTCAGTTTAACTCTTAGAGAGTTGAATTTAACTCTGATTTAGATAACATTTGGTCCCACTCAAAATTGATACTGATACAGAAATCAATCATTCCGCACAAGAACAGTTAATTTTATACGTTTCATTCTTGGTTGTATCTTCAAGATACAACTGCAGCATGAAATAATGAGTAAAATTTACTCTATGGCCAGTGTCAACACACATGATATGCAAGTCATTTTCAAAATCAAATTAGCAAAAAAAAACCTGACCTGATTGAGAAAAACAGATGTCATTTTTGGATTTAGCGGTACAAAATGGTCCTAATTCAGTTGAAAAAACCTAGACAACTTGCAAAAAACATTTTTTTGTAACCCAGTGTAATATTTGACCACTGAGACCTGCTGTATCAAATATGGTACAAAGTTGAAACTCATATATAATAATGATAATAATAATAATAATAATAATAATAATAATAATACACTATATTTATAGGCACCTTTCTTGGAACTCAAGGACACCGTACAGTAAAACAGGAGAATATAAAACAGGGGTGTCAAACTCATTTTAGTTCAGGGGCCACATACAGCCTAATATGAAATAAAGTGGGCCCGACCAGTAAAATAATATAAATAATAGGATAAGAACTTATAAATATTATCAACTCCAAAGTTTTCTCTATATTTTTGAGGGGAAAAAAAGCAAAATTCCAGAATGAAAATGTTTACATCTACGAACCGTACTTGAACATAACATAAACAAATATGAAAACCTGAAAATTCTTAAGAAAAACAAGTGTAATTTTAACCATGTTACACCTCAGTTTATCATTTATACATATGCATTACAACTTACAGATCACAGTGGATCTACAAATACACAAAACCTTTAATAACAGGCAGCATATTGTTAAAATACTACATACTTCTCTTAAGACATTTCAGGTTTTTCATATTTTTTTGTGAAAGGCTAGTCCGTAAATGTAAACATTTTTGTGTAATTTTACTTTTTTGACACTAAAAAATAAAAGAAAAATTAGCTTCTTTTCATTATTTATAGGTTATTATGATATTATTTACAGGTCTGGCCCACTTTAGATTGAACATCATTGATTGTTAATATCTTCAGTGTAATTTTTACATTTCACAAATTCATTCCAGGGGCCGGATTGGACCCTTTGGAGGGCCGGACTTGGCCCCCAGGCCGCGTGTTTGACACCTGTGATATAAAACAAGCAATAAAACAGAGTAAAAAATGAAAGGCAGGTTAAAAATTGGTTCATTTTTCCATTTTTTTTTGCACTGTCCACTTCAAATTGGACAGTGGAATTGTGGTCATAAAGAGAAAGAGGTCCTAAACAGATATGTTTTGAGTTTGGATTTGAAGAGAGGAAATTGATATTTGAAAAAAAAAAAAAAAAGTTTTGTTGCTCAGAAGACCCATTAAAGGCCCCATTTTCAAAGAACTGGAATTTTCTGTCAATGATTTCATGGTTCAGGCTTTACAGGGTTATTTTTTTCCAGATCTTACTCTGGAAATCTGTCTGGTATCTTAAATGCACTGAGATGTGTTTTTTGTTGTTTGTCCTTGTTGTTGCTCCCATACATCCTCACCCCACCCTGGTCTGTGAAGCTCCTGGTCCTGACCGTGTCCATATATCCTGGACTGTGGTCTATCGGGGTCCAGCTTTATTCAGCCTTCACAGGGAGCTATGTACCGGGCCACCACTCTGTCCTTCTCATTAACAGTCCCAACGAGCAGGCGGCCAAGGACATTGGCAGGTAAAGTATGAACTGCTGGCTGCACAGCGCTCCAAATTGTAAACCAGAGGCTATCATTGCGAATGTATTGTACCCCCTTTTTTAACCCAAATGCCATTAATCTGTCCAGCCTGTGTGTGCACGGCCTGCGATATGAGTAAACATGATGTATAAACGCATTATGTCAGTCAGTTTGGGATAAGTTTGACGCTTCTGTCCGGAGCAGAGATACAATCTTGTCAAGCAGCAGACTAGTGGAGCGCTGTGTCTGCACTCTCATCTCCTTTGTTGGCATTTTAGCTGCATGTAAATGAGCTCCATCTATTTACCACGTGTCAAGACGGAGAGTAACCACAGTGCGGGTGCCAGATATGTAAATCACCTCCCTCAGAGCCACTGGTTAGAGATGGGGGCATATCTGGGCTGATAATAAACTATAACATTAGCATAGCTGCAGCTGAAGGTAAAGTTTATTATCGGAATTCTCCTCCAGTTTAACCCATAAAGACCCAAACATCCACCGTCGACCAAAACCGTCTACTGATCTCAACTGTTTAATACCTGCTGATGAGTAGGATGGGCAAACTCACTTCCTGGATCAAACCAGAAGTGACAAGTCTAGGAGTCATTATAGACTCAGACTTTAACTTTAAGTCCCACATAAAGAAAGTCACTAAAACGTCATTCTTCCACCTCAGAAACATAGCCAAAATAATGCCGGTTATAAATCGAAAGGATGCTGAAAAACTGGTCCATGCTTTTATCTCCAGCAGACTGGACTGCTGTAATGCACTCCTTACAGGTCTCCCAAAAAGCAGCACAGACAGACTTCAGCTGATTCAGAACTCTGCAGCTAGGTTATTAACCAAAACCAAGAAGAGAGAGCACATTACTCCAGTGTTGGTTTCCCTGCACTGGCTACCGGTAACCTACAGAATTGATTTTAAGATACTACTCCTCACGTATAAAGCTCTAAATGGAACCGGACCAAGTTACATTGCAAACTCTCTGATCAATTATGTACAAACTAGAACACTGAGGTCATCAAACGCAGGTTTACTAGCGACTCCCAGAAATATTACAAAGAAAATGGGGGACGCAGCCTTTACTAACTATGCACCAAAGTTATGGAATACAATTCCAAAAGACATTAGAGAAGCCAGTTCACTGAATATATTTAAAACCAAATTAAAAACATTTTTATTCTCATTAGCCTTTGAAAGGAGATAAAAATGGGGTCACAATTCAGTAACCAGGAATGTGCGGTTTTTCATTTTTATTTTATTTTATTGTATTTCTGTTTTTATTTTTTTTATTTTACTGTATTTCAAATTTCATCTTATTTCTTGCACTTCAAAAATTCTATGTATAATCAAATATTTTAATGTGCGCTGCTTTTATTTTTATTTTATTGTATTTCTCTCACATTTCATCTTATTTCTTGCACTTCAAAAATTCTATGCATAATCAAATATTTTAATGTGCGCTGTTTTTATATTTATTTTTATTTTATTGTATTTCTAATCAAATCTAAATGTATTTTAATATTGTATTTTTTTCAATCAATGTGAAGCACTTTGGGCTACAATTTCTGTATGAAAGGTGCTATACAAATAAAGTTTATTATTATTATTATTATTATTACCTGCTGATCTATTAATCCAATCAATATATGTAAATAATTACTGTAAAATATGTAATATATAATATATTCGGTGCCATAATGTCACCACCGCACAGGCCGAGGGGCAGCAGCAGTGTATAGGGAGGAAATCTACCTGTTCATGACTCAGAACCCAGACCTTTGGAATTCTCACCATTTTTAAATCTTATTTTTATTTAAATATTCTATTTAACCCATAAAGACCCAAACCTCCACCAGCGACCAAAACCATCTACTGATCTAAAATGTCTAATAACTGCTGATCCATTTATCCTATCAATACATGTAAATAACTGGTGTAAATGCAGTTTGTCGTCTTTTCATGGTCATCAGATATGACACATTTGGACGTTCAGAGGCTCCTTAGTAACCATGGAAACACCGTCATCTTCTACAACATTGATTCACCAGTAAAACCCATGGAGTTGGATCAATGACAGTGACAACATATCAATAACAAAAGTATTTTGAAGAGATTTCCACAAATGCACATTAGTTTAACTAACACATGTACCTGCAGTAATTATTCTATAGTATGGATTTGAAAAGACTGTGGGTCAGTTTCTCCACATCTTCTTTTCACCTCATAAATAATATATGTGAATCCGTCACATTGTGGTATCATATTGATTTGGTCTGCTTCAAACATATAAAGTAATTGGTGTAAAATAAAGTTTGTCATCTTTTCATGGTCATCAGATATGACCCATTTGGACGTTCAGAGGCTCCGTAGTAACCATGGAAACACTGTCATCTTCTACAACATTGATTCACCAGTAAAACCCATGGAGTTGGATCAATGACAGTGGATGGACACACTGGGTTTATGTCCAGTTAATGCTATATTTTACTGAAAAAGTCACTTTTTCTTAATTTTTTTTCTTTTTTGATACAATGACCGTAAAGTTTACTCTGAGGTTTAATGAACATCTTCATGATGAGTCAATTAAACCTAAAAAAATAGATGATTTTCACTGGAAAAATGCCAAATTCGGAGGATAATATTATTATAAATGATGATAAATAACCCTAACCCAAATGACAGTGGATGGAAACACTTGAGCTTAAGTATAATTATTGATATATTTGTTAATAAAGTCACTTTTTCTTCATTTTTTTCTGTTTTTAATGTCCTCCTGAGACCCAGTAAGTACAACTTTTGTTTTTTTTTACATTACATAATTGCCTTGACTGGAAACTGTATGATGCCACAGTTTTTCAGATCTTTATAGTTTTTCATTTAATGAAATGTCCTTTGCAGTGGACAGGTTTTTTTTGTTATTTTTTTAATAAAGCTGTGAAACTCTTGTCCACTACAGAGCACAAAAATGCTTTGCTGGGTCTCAGGAGGATGTAATAATCTTCAACTTCAACATCTGAGCTTCTGTGAACATCTATATAATTCAGTAACTTAAATATAGAAAAATACACAATTTTCACTGGCTTAATGCTCAACTGCAGCTAAATATTATATCAAATCAAATAAATTACACTTAACCCATAAAGACCCAAACATCCACTGGTGAACAAATGCATCTACTGATCTAAACTGTTTAATACCTGTTGATCCAGTAATTCTATCAATACATGTAAATAATTGGTGTAAAATACAGTTGGTCATCTTTTCATGGTCATCAGATATGACCCATTTGGACGTTCACAGTTACCATGTTACCGTAATTACCATGGAAACACTGTCATCTTCTACAACATTGATTCACCAGTAAAACCCATGGAGTTGGATCAATGACAGTGGATGGACACACTGGGTTTATGTCCAGTTAATGCTATATTTTACTGAAAAAGTCACTTTTTCTTAATTTTTATTCTTTTTTGATACAATGATCGTAAAGTTTACTCTGAGCTTTAATGAACATCTTCATGATGAGTCAATTAAACCTAAAAAAAATAGATGATTTTCACTGGAAAAATGCCAAATTTGGAGGATAATATTATTATAAATGGTGATAAATAACCCTAACCCAAATGACAGTGGATGGAAACACTTGAGCTTAAGTATAATTATTGATATATTTGTTAATAAAGTCACTTTTTCTTCATTTTTTTCTGTTTTTAATGTCCTCCTGAGACCCAGTAAGTACAACTTTTGTTTTTTTTTACATTACATAATTGCCTTGATTGGAAACTGTATGATGCCACAGTTTTTCAGATCTATATAGTTTTTCATTTAATGAAATGTCCTTTGCAGCTGACAGTTTTTTTTGTTATTTTTTTAATAAAGCTGTGAAACTCTTGTCCACTACAGAGCACAAAAATGCTTTGCTGGGTCTCAGGAGGATGTAATAATCTTCAACTTCAACATCTGAGCTTCTGTGAACATCTATATAATTCAGTAACTTAAATATAGAAAAATACACAATTTTCACTGGCTTAATGCTCAACAGCAGCTAAATATTATATCAAATCAAATAAATTACACTTAACCCATAAAGACCCAAACATCCACTGGTGAACAAATGCATCTACTGATCTAAACTGTTTAATACCTGTTGATCCAGTAATTCTATCAATACATGTAAATAATTGGTGTAAAATACAGTTGGTCATCTTTTCATGGTCATCAGATATGACCCATTTGGACGTTCAGAGTTACCATGTTACCGTAATTACCATGGAAACACTGTCATCTTCTACAACATTGATTCACCAGTAAAACCCATGGAGTTGGATCAATGACAGTGGATGGACACACTGGGTTTATGTCCAGTTAATGCTATATTTTACTGAAAAAGTCACTTTTTCTTAATTTTTTTTTCTTTTTTGATACAATGACCGTAAAGTTTACTCTGAGCTTTTATGAACATCTTCATGATGAGTCAATTAAACCTAAAAAAAATAGATGATTTTCACTGGAAAAATGCCAAATTCAGAGGATAATATTATTATAAATGGTGATAAATAACCCTAACCCAAATGACAGTGGATGGAAACACTTGAGCTTAAGTATAATTATTGATATATTTGTTAATAAAGTCACTTTTTCTTCATTTTTTTCTGTTTTTAATGTCCTCCTGAGACCCAGTAAGTACAACTTTTGGGTTTTTTACATTACATAATTGCCTTGACTGGAAACTGTATGATGCCACAGTTTTTCAGATCTATATAGTTTTTCATTTAATGAAATGTCCTTTGCAGCTGACAGTTTTTTTTGTTATTTTTTTAATAAAGCTGTGAAACTCTTGTCCACTACAGAGCACAAAAATGCTTTGCTGGGTCTCAGGAGGATGTAATAATCTTCAA
Organism: Sphaeramia orbicularis; assembly: GCF_902148855.1. Taxonomy (NCBI): domain Eukaryota; kingdom Metazoa; phylum Chordata; class Actinopteri; order Kurtiformes; family Apogonidae; genus Sphaeramia; species Sphaeramia orbicularis. The sequence continues at coordinate 13,518,404 of NC_043968.1, forward strand.
CTTCAACATCTGAGCTTCTGTGAACATCTATATAATTCAGTAACTTAAATATAGAAAAATACACAATTTTCACTGGCTTAATGCTCAACTGCAGCTAAATATTATATCAAATCAAATAAATTACACTTAACCCATAAAGACCCAAACATCCACTGGTGAACAAATGCATCTACTGATCTAAACTGTTTAATACCTGTTGATCCAGTAATTCTATCAATACATGTAAATAATTGGTGTAAAATACAGTTGGTCATCTTTTCATGGTCATCAGATATGACCCATTTGGACGTTCACAGTTACCATGTTACCGTAATTACCATGGAAACACTGTCATCTTCTACAACATTGATTCACCAGTAAAACCCATGGAGTTGGATCAATGACAGTGGATGGACACACTGGGTTTATGTCCAGTTAATGCTATATTTTACTGAAAAAGTCACTTTTTCTTAATTTTTATTCTTTTTTGATACAATGATCGTAAAGTTTACTCTGAGCTTTAATGAACATCTTCATGATGAGTCAATTAAACCTAAAAAAAATAGATGATTTTCACTGGAAAAATGCCAAATTTGGAGGATAATATTATTATAAATGGTGATAAATAACCCTAACCCAAATGACAGTGGATGGAAACACTTGAGCTTAAGTATAATTATTGATATATTTGTTAATAAAGTCACTTTTTCTTCATTTTTTTCTGTTTTTAATGTCCTCCTGAGACCCAGTAAGTACAACTTTTGTTTTTTTTTACATTACATAATTGCCTTGATTGGAAACTGTATGATGCCACAGTTTTTCAGATCTATATAGTTTTTCATTTAATGAAATGTCCTTTGCAGCTGACAGTTTTTTTTGTTATTTTTTTAATAAAGCTGTGAAACTCTTGTCCACTACAGAGCACAAAAATGCTTTGCTGGGTCTCAGGAGGATGTAATAATCTTCAACTTCAACATCTGAGCTTCTGTGAACATCTATATAATTCAGTAACTTAAATATAGAAAAATACACAATTTTCACTGGCTTAATGCTCAACTGCAGCTAAATATTATATCAAATCAAATAAATTACACTTTACCCATAAAGACCCAAACATCCACTGGTGAACAAATGCATCTACTGATCTAAACTGTTTAATACCTGTTGATCCAGTAATTCTATCAATACATGTAAATAATTGGTGTAAAATACAGTTGGTCATCTTTTCATGGTCATCAGATATGACCCATTTGGACGTTCACAGTTACCATGTTACCGTAATTACCATGGAAACACTGTCATCTTCTACAACATTGATTCACCAGTAAAACCCATGGAGTTGGATCAATGACAGTGGATGGACACACTGGGTTTATGTCCAGTTAATGCTATATTTTACTGAAAAAGTCACTTTTTCTTAATTTTTTTTCTTTTTTGATACAATGACCGTAAAGTTTACTCTGAACTTTTATGAACATCTTCATGATGAGTCAATTAAACCTAAAAAAATAGATGATTTTCACTGGAAAAATGCCAAATTCGGAGGATAATATTATTATAAATGGTGATAAATAACCCTAACCCAAATGACAGTGGATGGAAACACTTGAGCTTAAGTATAATTATTGATATATTTGTTAATAAAGTCACTTTTTCTTCATTTTTTTCTGTTTTTAATGTCCTCCTGAGACCCAGTAAGTACAACTTTTGGGTTTTTTACATTACATAATTGCCTTGCTCGGAAACTGTATGATGCCACAGTTTTTCAGATCTATATAGTTTTTCATTTAATGAAATGTCCTTTGCAGTGGACAGGTTTTTTTTGTTATTTTTTTAATAAAGCTGTGAAACTCTTGTCCACTACAGAGCACAAAAATGCTTTGCTGGGTCTCAGGAGGATGTAATAATCTTCAACTTCAACATCTGAGCTTCTGTGAACATCTATATAATTCAGTAACTTAAATATAGAAAAATACACAATTTTCACTGGCTTAATGCTCAACTGCAGCTAAATATTATATCAAATCAAATAAATTACACTTAACCCATAAAGACCCAAACATCCACTGGTGAACAAATGCATCTACTGATCTAAACTGTTTAATACCTGTTGATCCAGTAATTCTATCAATACATGTAAATAATTGGTGTAAAATACAGTTGGTCATCTTTTCATGGTCATCAGATATGACCCATTTGGACGTTCACAGTTACCATGTTACCGTAATTACCATGGAAACACTGTCATCTTCTACAACATTGATTCACCAGTAAAACCCATGGAGTTGGATCAATGACAGTGGATGGACACACTGGGTTTATGTCCAGTTAATGCTATATTTTACTGAAAAAGTCACTTTTTCTTAATTTTTTTTCTTTTTTGATACAATGATCGTAAAGTTTACTCTGAACTTTTATGAACATCTTCATGATGAGTCAATTAAACCTAAAAAAATAGATGATTTTCACTGGAAAAATGCCAAATTCGGAGGATAATATTATTATAAATGGTGATAAATAACCCTAACCCAAATGACAGTGGATGGAAACACTTGAGCTTAAGTATAATTATTGATATATTTGTTAATAAAGTCACTTTTTCTTCATTTTTTTCTGTTTTTAATGTCCTCCTGAGACCCAGTAAGTACAACTTTTGTTTTTTTTTACATTACATAATTGCCTTGATTGGAAACTGTATGATGCCACAGTTTTTCAGATCTATATAGTTTTTCATTTAATGAAATGTCCTTTGCAGCTGACAGTTTTTTTTTGTTATTTTTTTAATAAAGCTGTGAAACTCTTGTCCACTACAGAGCACAAAAATGCTTTGCTGGGTCTCAGGAGGATGTAATAATCTTCAACTTCAACATCTGAGCTTCTGTGAACATCTATATAATTCAGTAACTTAAATATAGAAAAATACACAATTTTCACTGGCTTAATGCTCAACTGCAGCTAAATATTATATCAAATCAAATAAATTACACTTAACCCATAAAGACCCAAACATCCACTGGTGAACAAATGCATCTACTGATCTAAACTGTTTAATACCTGTTGATCCAGTAATTCTATCAATACATGTAAATAATTGGTGTAAAATACAGTTGGTCATCTTTTCATGGTCATCAGATATGACCCATTTGGACGTTCACAGTTACCATGTTACCGTAATTACCATGGAAACACTGTCATCTTCTACAACATTGATTCACCAGTAAAACCCATGGAGTTGGATCAATGACAGTGGATGGACACACTGGGTTTATGTCCAGTTAATGCTATATTTTACTGAAAAAGTCACTTTTTCTTAATTTTTTTTCTTTTTTGATACAATGACCGTAAAGTTTACTCTGAACTTTTATGAACATCTTCATGATGAGTCAATTAAACCTAAAAAAATAGATGATTTTCACTGGAAAAATGCCAAATTCGGAGGATAATATTATTATAAATGGTGATAAATAACCCTAACCCAAATGACAGTGGATGGAAACACTTGAGCTTAAGTATAATTATTGATATATTTGTTAATAAAGTCACTTTTTCTTCATTTTTTTCTGTTTTTAATGTCCTCCTGAGACCCAGTAAGTACAACTTTTGGGTTTTTTACATTACATAATTGCCTGGATTGGAAACTGTATGATGCCACAGTTTTTCAGATCTATATTTTGTCATTTAATGAAATGTCCTTTGCAGTGGACAGCTTTGCTTTGTTTTTTTTTAATAAAGCTGTGAAACTCTTGTCCACTACAGAGCACAAAAATGCTTTGCTGGGTCTCAAGAGGATGTAATAACCTTCAACTTCAACATCTGAGCTTCTATGAACATCTATATGATCTGTAAATTAAATATAGAAAAATACACAATTTTCACTGGCTTAATGCTCAACTGCAGCTAAATATTATATCAAATCAAATAAATTACACTTAACCCATAAAGACCCAAACATCCACTGCAACCAAAAGCATCTACTGATCTAAAATGATTAATACCTGTTGATCCACTAATCCAATCAATACATGTAAATAATTGCTCTAAAATACAGTTTGTTGTCTTTTCATGGTCATTCGGATGTTCAGAGGCTCCGCAGTTACCGTGGAAACACCATCATCTTCTACAACATTGATTCACCAGTAAAACCCATGGAGTTTGACAAATTACAGTGGATGGACACACTTGAGCTAAAGCTTGATTGATATATTTGTTAATAAAGTCACTTTTTTTTCAGTGTTTTCTGTTTTTGATATAATAACCCTCAACTTTAGTCTGAACTTCTATGAATGTCTACATGATCAGTGAATTAAATATAGAAAAATACACAATTTTCACTGTCTTAACCCATAAAGACCCAGTGCTACTTTTGTGACACTTCCTTTGTTTCTTAAGTGATTCATCACCATTTATTATAATATTATCCTCTGTATTTTGCGTTTTTTCAGTTTAAATCATGTATTTTCCTATATTTCATTTAATGATAATGTCGATGTTGATAAAAGTTCAGATTAAAGTTGAGGGTTATTATATCAAAAACTGAGAAAACTGAAGAGAAAGTGAGTTTTTTTGAGCAAATATATCATTAACTGAACATAAACCAAGTGTTTCCATCCACTGTCATTGATCCAACTCCATGGATTTTACTGGTGAATCAATGTTGTAGAAGATGACGGCATTTCCATGGTAACTACGGAGCCTCTGAACATCCAAATGGGTCATATCTGATGACCATGAAAAGATGACAAACTGCATTTTGCACCAAATACTTACATGTATTGATAGGATTAAAGGATCAACAGATATTAAACAGTTTAGATCAGTAGATGGTTTTGGTCGATGGTGGAGGTTTGGGTCTTTAAGGGTTAATGCTCAACTGCATGAAAACATATCAAATCAAATGCAGACATTAACCCATAAAGACAATAAAAGACAATAAAAATTGTTTGTCATCTTTTCATGGTCATCAGATATGACCCATTTGGACGTTGAGAGGCTCCATAGTTATCGTGGAAACACCATCTTCTACAACATTGATTCACCAGTAAAACCCATGGAGTTTGATTCAATACATTTGCTTTTACTTTCAGCTATTGATATCCTCCTGGGACCCAGGAAAGTGAAAGTTTTGTCTTTTTTCTGTTCCTTTTTTTTTTTTTTTTTTTACATTAAACTGCACAATGGAACAGTTTTTTCAGATAAATTTTTAAAATGATTTTTATTCATTTATTCATTTTTAATGGAATGTCCCTTGCAATGGACAGCATTTGTTTTTAAGGTAAAACTGTAAAACTTTTGTCACTGGGTCTCAGGAGGATATATTTGCTGTAAAAGTCCCTTTTTGCTCCATTTTTAGCTTACCGGCCAATAGGCGTAAGCTATTGTCGTCATCCGGCGTCGTCATCGTTGTCTGTCGTCTGTTACAAAAATTTCAATTGTCTTCTTCTCCAAAACTAAAATTCCGATTGACTTCAAACTTGGTATACAGCTTCTTTATGATGATGTCAACAAAAGTTAGTGAAATTATTTGGATCCAGATCTGATTCTGGATTTGGTGCGACTTTGAAAAATTTCCCCATTATAAGAGATAGGAAGTGGATCGATGCAATAACTCAGTAAATATAAATGATATCCAGTGTCAATTTCTACAGTCCAGCCCTGATGGGGAGATGACCAAAACATAATGGTCACATGCTGATCAGGATCTTCTTCTGGATCCGGGAACTTATGGAAAATTTAACATGAGCTCTTATGGGGAAAAAATTTCAATCATCTTTTTCTCTGAAACTCCAGTTCTGATTGACTTCCAACTTGGTATACAGCTTCTGTATGATGATGTCAGCACAAGGTATTGAAATTATTTCGATCCGGATCTGATTCTGGATTTGGTGCGACTTTGAAAAATTTTCCCATTACAACAGATAGGAAGTGGATTGATCCAATAAATCAGTATCAATGATATCAAGTTGGAATTTGAATTTTTTACAGATCTGATTGGAATATGACCAAAACATGGGCTATTTCTGTAATGTAATAAACACACATAACTGGGTGATAATAAATGGCATCTGGATACATTTCCCAAAGCTTTTAATTTGGCCGGTAAGCTACAGGGCCATTGGTCCTATTTTTTTACTGTTGTTTACAGTGTTGTGTTAATTTTCCTTTTTTTTTTTATCGTGTTTTTACTGAATTTTGACCACGTAACTGCTTTTTGGAGTTTTTCGGAGTTTGGGGGAGGTTGTTTGTTTGTTTGTCTGTCTGTTAGCAAGATAACTCAAAAAGTTATGGACGGATTTGGATGAAATTTTCAGGAAATGTTGACACTGGCACAAGGAACAAATGATTACATTTTGGTGGTGGTGGTGGTGGTGGGGGTCTGATCTGCCTTGGCGGAGGTCTGTGCTCTCAAAGTGCTTTTCTAGTTTCCTTTTTGTAACTGTCTGAAAATATGATAAAAATCAATGCAAACTTATAAGACAACAAAATACACTTCAAATAAACTTTCATTCAATATTTTCATGTCTTGAATAAATGACAAACCTCCCACTAAAACTGATTGGAATATGACCAAAACATGGGCTATTTCTGTCATATAATAAATACACATAACTGGGCAATAATAAATGGCATCTGGATACATTTCCCAAAGCTTTTAATTTGGCCGGTAAGCTACAGGGTCATTGGTCCTATTTTTCTGTTTTTGATATAATAACCCTCAACTTTAATTAGAGCTTTTTATAAAAATCTACATGCAGTAAATTCAATATGGGAAAATACCTGACAATCACTGGGGGAAAAAAAGCAAAATACATAGAATAATATTGTAAGAAATGATGATAAATCACTTAAGGGAAAAAAAAAAATGCATTTGGGAACTGACCCAAAAGTAGCTGTAGGTCTTTATGGGTTAAAAAGCTCCATAATGAAGGCTTCAGTTTCATGTTGCAGTTGATAACAGCTGGTAGCTTGTAGGCATTTCATTCTAATTTTCGTCTTTTTTAATCTCCCTTTCTTTTCTGTCCACATTCCTAACTACTGTCCTTTTTTTTTTTTTTTTTTTTTTTTTTGCAGGGCGATCATGGAGAGGAGACTGGCAGCCAGTATTAACATTCTCTCCAGGACTTCCACAATGTAAATCCTATTTGACCCTGAACTTGACATTACTTAGCACTCATCTTGCCACATCCGCTCATAGGAGTTAAAATATTCCTCAAATGTACAGACACACACATACACGTACATTTCCGTCTGTTTTTTTTTTTTTTTTTTTTTTTGTGTGTGTTCCGGTTACCTAGGAAACAACAACAACCGAAGGAAATGGGCTGCATCTGAACACCTTATCAGTTTTCCCCCATCACTGCAGCGTGAACGGCGGATAGCATTTAGAGCAGTCATATGTTTGTATGCACCGATTAACCTCCCCCTGCTAATGCATAATCACAAAGGGAACAAAACTAACAGGCCATGGAGGATAGAGAGGAAGCCGAATAGAAAATGCAGCGTTAAACCTGTTAACCAAACAAAGGTTTAGCCTAAAAATAGAGGAAGCGCTTGGATTAGTTTTTGGAACGAGGGTGGCGTCGGAGGCAGTCGAGGGTTTTATGTATGGGGATCGCAGGTGTGGAATGGATCCGATTCAGTCAGAACCAGACGTTAAACATAGACGTTCATGCTTAAATTTGGGTTATTAGTTTGTTTTTCTGGCATATTTCACAACCCACGAGGGAAATGTTCAAAGCACACAAGCAGTTTTACACTTCATACCATAAAAGCCTGTCGGGAACAGTTTGACAATATTGCTTTAAATCACTAGGGCCACAATCACTGCTAATAACAAACTGTTGTAGAAGGTTATATAGCTGTGTTCCTTTTAGAAAATATTGTTTAGTTCTTTTTAAAGACAGCTTCTTTGTGAGAAAACACACCGACACATGCTGGTATTTGAGGGCGTAAAGCAGGGGTGTCAAACTCATTTTAGTTCAGGGGCCACGTTCAGCCTAACATGATGTAAAGTGGGCTGGACCGGTAAAATAATAACATAATAATATATAACTAATATGAACTCTAAACTTTTCTTTATCTTTTAGAGTGAAAAATGTAAAATTACATCATGAAAATATTTACATCTAGAAATTATCCCTTTAAAAAAATGCAAATTACTTGAACAGCTATGAACAAACTGAAATTTATGAAGAAAAAAAGAGCAAATTTATCAATATTCTGCCTCATCTTCTCATTTATCCCATAAAGATTCCAATATCCACCATCGGTCAAAAGCACCTGCTGATCTAAACTGCTGATCACTAATCCTATCAATCCATGTAAATAATTGGTGTAAAATACAGTTTGTCATCTTTTCATGGCCATCAGATATGACCAGGCTCTGTAGTAACCGTGGAAACACCGTCATCTTCTACAACATTGTTTCACCGGTAAAACCCATGGAGTTGGATCAATGACAGTGGATGGATACACTGGGTTTATGTTCAATTACTGATATATTTTACTGAAAAAGTCACTTTTTTTCCAATTTTTTCTGTTTTGATACAATGACCTTTGAGTTTACTCTGAGCTTTTATGAACGTCTACATGATCAGTCAATTAAAACACAGAAAAATAGATGATTTTCACTGGAAAAATGCCAAATTCAGAGGATAATATTATTTAAAAAAGGTGATAAATCACTTTGAAAAGGTTAAATAAAGAGAAAAAATAATTTAAGAACTGCCACAAAAGTCCCACTGGGTCCTTATGGGTTATATATGTGCAGTACAACTTACAGATCACAGTGAATCTACAAATACATAAAACATTTATTAACAGGCAGAATATTATTAAAATTGCATTTATTTCTTTTAAGACTTTTCAGGTTGTTCATATTGTTCAGGTTATTCACATTTTATTGATAGTTTAAGGATAGTTTCTTAATGTAAATATTTTCTTAATTTAGTGTTTTTTTGCACTAAATCAAAGAGAAAAAATTGGTGTCATTATTTATAGGTTATTATGATATTATTATAGAGTTCGATGCCCTAACTTGCACTTTGCAAATTCAAACCGCGGGCCGGATTGGAACCTTTGGCGGGCCGGTTTTGGCCCTGGGCCGCATGTTTGACACTTGTGATCTATATGATCAGTCAATTAAACATAGAAAAATAGATGATTTTCACTGGAAAAATGCCAAATTCAGAGGATAGTATTATAAAAAAAAAAAAAGGTGATAAATCACTTAGAAAAGGTTGAATAAAGAGAAAAAATAATTTAGGAACTGCCACACAAGTCACACTGGGTCCTTATGGGTTATACATGTACATTGCAACTTACAGATCACAGTGAATCTACAAATACATAAAACATTTATTAACAGGCAGAATATTATTAAAATTGCATTTATTTCTCTTAAGACTTTTCAGGTTGTTCATATTGTTCAGGTTATTCACACTTTTTGTGAAAAGATAGTTTGTAAATGCAAACATTTTCATGCAATTTGACTTTTTTTTTTACACTGAAACAAAAAGAAAAACATGGAGTTGTCATTATTTATAGGTTATTAGGATAGTACTTTATTGGTCCCGCCCACTTTAGATTGACTTAGACTGAACGTGACCCCTGAACTAAAATGATTAATATCTTCAGTGTAATTTTTGCATTTCACAAATTTATCCCAGGAGCCGGATTGGACCTTGTGGTGGGCCGGTTTTTGGCCCACAGGCCGTATGTTTGACACCCAGGCATGACACCTAAGGCATGATAATGTGTCGCACTTCACATTATATGTAGAATAGACTTCATTTTGCCATTTGCACACATAAATCGCAGTATAAGTAGGCTACATTGGAATTCTTTAAACAAAAACAACATGCAAACACAGCGAAAACATATAAAAGCAGTTATTGCACAGACAGACACAAATACACACTGTAAAATTTTTAAAAATTAAATAAATAATAAAAAATAAAAGTACTGTGAGGTAGAACAAGTTATTGCACATTCAATTAAAATATTACATGTTTTTATGTTTTTTTTTTTGGTCTTTTAGGTACTTTTGGAAAGGTGAAATCCAAGATGCAAGTGAATTTCTGATGGTAAGCTTTGTGAAAATGTAAACAGAGCTGCAGATAATTCCATGTTGAAACCACAAGCAGAAGTTTAAGACGTTATTGTCATTCCAGGTTGTGAAAACAAAGACCTCCAGGACCCGACACGTCATAGATTATGTGAGGTAAGTATTTTCTGCAATGTAATGGTCATTGGAAGTCATTGTAAATCCTTTTTTATTATTAAAATGAGCTTTAGCTGTGCCAAAATTAAAGCTTCCGTGTAATTAGGATCAACCCATTCTTTGCTCAAAATTTAATTACTTCAGAGCTTACAAGTACTTTCTAGTTGCCAGCAGTGATGTTCTGCAAAAGCACCACATTAAACAATTTGTTTTATTTTGGTGCTGCTTATTCAATGTAGAACTGTAAATATTACCTGAAGATGTAGCACAATAGAGTTTAATTGCTTCGGCTTCAAAATAATTTTCAACAAAAACATCCTCCTACAACAGCAAATCAACGAACATTTTAAATGTGTGTATTTTATTTAACCCATAAAGACCCAGTACTGCTTTTGTGGCAGATCCTAAATACATTTGAACCTTTCTTAAGTGATCTTTAATCATTTTTTATAACATCATCTTCTATATTTAGCATTTTTCACTGTAAGGCATGTATTTTACTACATTTAATATCCTATACTTAATTTAGGTGCTCAGATAGAGAGAGAGAGAGAGAGAGAGAGAGAGAGAGAGAGGAGAGAGAGAGAGAGAGGAGAGAGAGAGAGAGAGGAGAGAGAGAGAGAGAGAGAGAGAGAGAGAGAGAGAGAGAGAGAGAGAGAGAGAGAGAGAGAGAGAGAGAGAGAGAGAGAGAGATGGAGTCAAAGATTATTACATTAAAATGAGAGAAAACTGATGAATAATTGACTTTTTTAGCTGAAAGTAAAAACAGGTGTCTCCATCCACTGTCACTGATCCAACTCCATGGGTTTTTAACTTGTGAATCTGTATTTTACACCAATTATTTACATGTATTGATAGGATTAATGGATCAACTGGTATTAAACATTTTAGATTAGTAGATGGTTTGGTAGCCAGTGGCTGTTTGGGTCTTTATGGGTTAATGTCATTGACATGACATGACATACAGGGTGGGGAAGCAAAATTTACAATATTTTGAGGCAGGGATTGAAAGACAGTGTATGACCAATTAGTTTATTGAAAGTCATGAGAATTTATTCGCCACAAGAAAATGTACATAATAGAAAATGTTTTATTCTATGTGTCCTCCTTCTTTCTCAATAACTGCCTTCACACGCTTCCTGAAACTTGGCCAAGTGCTCCTCAAATATTCGGGTGACAACTTCTCCCATTCTTCTTTAATAGTATCTTCCAGACTTTCTCGTAATAGTTTTGCTCATAGTCATTCTCTCTCTACATTATAAACAGTCTTTATGGACACTCCAACTATTTTTGAAATCTCCTTTGGTGTGACGAGTGCATTCAGCAAATCACACACTCTTTGACGTTTGCTTTCCTGATTACTCATATGGGCAAAAGTTTCTGAAAAGGTATGGATAATAGTGTTAGGTATGATTATGACATCAATATATGTTTGGTTTCAAAACAATTGACATAGTGCCTGCTGAGAAAAAACAACTAAATGTTCATTGTAAATTTTGCTTCCCCACCCTGTATGGTATGATGTGATATGATATATGATATGACATAATATGATATTATATGGTATGACATCATATGTTATATGATATGATATGATATATGATGTGATATGACATCATATGATTTATGATATGATATGACATAATTTGATATATGATATGATATATGATATGATATGACATAATACGATATATGATATGATATGATATAATATATGATATGATATGACAACACAATATAAGATATGATTTATGACATGATATGAAATTATATAATATGATATATGATATGATATGAAATTATGATATATGATATGAAGTGACATTTTTCGCTGCAGTTGAGCATTAAGCTATCAGTGCTGCATATTGGGTATTTTTTGTAAAGCTGTATCTGTATTAATCTTGTGGATTTCCTCCAGCGAAAACTGCATATTTTACAATCTACAATAGATGTGAACATTTGAGAATGGCTTATAATCATTTGGGGTGAGGATGAGTGCTTCGTGCTCTGTGGCCCCTGTTGAATAGAAATGTTTAAAAGCACTTTCCCTGAGTGTTCCCGCCGGAGCCTACCTCTGTTATTTTGTGAACTGAGGGGTATATGTAGAGTATGAGTCATATCCGTAGTATATAAACAAAGGTTATGCCCTGTCAGAGTCTAGAGTAATGTTTTGTGTGGCTCCCTTCAAGGTCTGTCCACCCATATGCAAACCCAGAAGTCCTCAGCTTCCCGGTGGAGGACGGCAGTCTGGCGTACATGAAGTGGATGGATGAAGCCATCCCAGATGACTGAGTGATCATTAAGTCAAAGTCAATCTCCGCTCGGCCTGCAGCCAAACACGGAAGCTGACTGTGGACGCACACACACAGGCTGCTGTTTAAACTGTGTGGACTGAAGGGTTCAGGAAATGGACCGATAGACAACAGTTAAAACAGGACGGTAGGACTTTTTGTAGTCTTAACCCTTTATCGGGCAAGTGACTATTTTGGTCATTTCCATATACATTACAAGACAGTGACAGCAACAGTTCCAGTGAGGACAGTGAGTCAACAATCTGAGGTCCAATGTGGTCTCCAGGGTCTGTAAGGTCCACCTCTGCATGAACAGTGAGTGGACCTGCTTTGTTAGGTACCATGAAGTAATGGTACTAATGTAAGGAATGATGTTCAAAGGGATAATGTGGATGTGGACAGGGGTCTTGTGTTGGTCTAATGTTCTAAAAGTGATGTTCTAATGTTCTAAAATACATGTTCCTTTCACCTTACATGTGTTTCCTTGTATTTTTTTATATTTACTTCTTGGATTTTTATAGGGATGTCCGATATTGGCTTTTTTGCCAAAAACCGATATGCCGATATTGTCCAACACTTAATTTCCGATTCCAATATCTACCGATACCGCTGCCGAAATATGTGGGATATTAAACTAATTTTAGGTAACATCACATATCTCCTATCATGGAATTAACACATCATGCCTAATTTTATTGTGATGCCCCATTGGATGCATTTTCAAATGCAACAAGGCTTTCAAAATGTAAACACTGTCTGTGGAAAGAATACATACTTCAACTTAAGTTGTGGAAAAAATGCCATATTTATGTATTTTCTCTCCCTCCCTCCATGAGTCTACTACAGTGTGGCAACTCTACTGTACAATTTTGAAAACTGCACATTTCTTTCAGCTACAAACAATGCTTCATTTACACGTCGGTAAATGCCGGTGAAATCAAGGCATTATTTTATCAGTTTTAATGATAGGCAAAAAAAACGATAACGATATTCACCGATATTACATTTTTAGTCCAATATCGGGCCGATAATATCGGTGGGGCCGATATTATTGGACATCCCTAATTTTTTATTTATTTTTTTGTCATTTAAGGGGTAAGGGACCAAATGTGGTAACTTCATTGGAGCACCACATTATGTAACAAGTGTTCAGAGAACGCAAACCTCCGCCAAGCACCCTGAACGGTGTGCATGTGCAGATCGACTATTTCTTTTATATTTAACAGTTTCAAGGTTGTTCCATACAGCAGAAAAAGTTGAAGCTAGGTACCAGTCATGTGTATGTCCAATTATATTGAATTCCAATCAATATTTGTTGAGTAGTAAAGAAAAATGTGTGGTAAATGGGATTTTCAATGTTAAATGTAAATGTCCACAGAGTCCACATTCTACAGTGGATGTGGACAATTTTGTGCCAGATACAAGATATTGTTATAAGCTATGGGTGGATCAAATTGGAGGTTAATTGGAGTCGTTTTGAAATTTTTTTTAAAAATTTTTGAAAATTGCTCAATGACGAGATAGGAAAATTGTAGATTTTGTGACCTTGCTGTGACCTTGAACTTTGGCCCAAAATTTAATGGGTTCATCCCAGGGCCTAGGCCGATCTGTGGGTAAAATTTGGTAAAGATGGTTGGAATAGTTTTCCCGTAAAGTTGCTAACAACAAACAAACAAACAAACAAACAAACAAACAAACACAAAGCAAAGTGATCACAATACCTCCTGGCAGAGGTAATAACTGTGCAATAAATAATAATATAATAATTTTTCACGTCATTATCCAATCCAACTTTATTTCTAAAGCACTTTAAAACAACTGCAGTGGACCAAAGTGCTGTACAGAAGAATAAATAAAACCAAAACAGAAGAATAAAATACAGAATAGATGTAAATACATAGAAACTGTACAAAAAGAAAAAAGTGACATACAGAAGAATAAATAAAGCTCAAATAAAAGAATAAAATACAAAAATAGATTGAAAAGCCATGCAATTAAAAACAACAAAATGAAGAAATAAAATAGATCAATAAGAACAATAAACCACTACCGAATAAAAACAATAGAATAAAGATAATACCCTCAAACATCTCACATGGTTTCAAAAGCCAAGCAGAAAAGATGGGTTTTAAGAAGGGATTTAAAAACAGACATTACGTCATAACACCACATTTTGTAATAACTTAATGCACTTTGCAGCAGTTATTACAGAATGTGAGTGTAGCACTTTTTTAAAAATATATAATAATTTGGTACATTATGTAATAAACTATCACAAAAACATTGAAATTGATGCTTTAATTGGAAAAAACAATCATACCAGCAGGACAACATTCAGCATTCTAGTTAACTAAAATGAATCAAACTAGTAGAATGTGTCATTAGTCAAACCTAAATCAAATGTAAATGTTTTTATTATAATGGAATGTGTTTGTAAGCATAGAGACAAAAGCTGCACTAATTAAGTATTACTGACAAGAAAATTACCGGTGCACTGAGAATTTGGAAGACATATACACAGGCAATCTGGATTATGTTATGCAAATATTATACATGATACAAAGCATAAAAAACACAAATATAAAAATAGAGCAGAGAAAAATCTTTATTCCAGCTCCGTTTATGTGTTGATGCAACAACAGGATATTATTGTTATGCAATGGACAGAGTTTATTTTTTATTTTTTTAATATATGGGTATTTGTGTTGTGAGTTTATTGTAGTTTTTTTATATGGGTATTTTTGTCATGAAATGGACAGAGTATATTTTTGTTTTTGTTTTTAAATGGGTATGGTTATGAATTGAACATAGTTTATTTTTGGTCAGTATATTACTGCTAAGAAATGACAGTTTATGTTTGTGCATTATTGTTATGGAATGGACAGTTTACTTTGGTTTTGATATGCGCATTATTGTCATGAAAGGACAGAGTTTATTTTTGTTTTTTAATATGTGTATTATTATGAAATGGACAGAGTTTTTTTTTATATATATATGGGTATTTGTGTTATGTAATGGACAGATAAAGTTTATTTTTGATAAGTACATCACTGCTAAGAAATGACAGTTTATTTTTGTGTATTATTGTCATGAAAAGGACACACTTTATTTTAGTTTTTGATATGTGCCCTATTACTGCTATGAAAAGGACAGAGTTTATTTTATTCTGAAATGCTGCTGCAGAATGGACAGTTTATCCTTGATATGTGCATAGTCAGAATTTAGTCTGATATGTGAGGATTTTGAGTTACTTAGGAATTTAGGGTAGGTTAAACTCATTCCGCTCCTTTTTGAATGTTTGACTTCTTTTATAGAATTCTTTGTTGTTTGATTTTAATGCGATATTCAAATAAATAAGCAAACAAACAGGGAATAAAAGTAAATAAACATCAAACTGCCTATTAACAAAAACATTTGGACTATTTCCAAAGAATCATCCAACTAGTTTTTTAAACTGAATTTTAATTAAACTAGAATGCTTAGTGTTGTTCTGCTGGTATGATGGTTTTTCCAATTAAGGCATCAATTTAAGTGTTTTTTTTTTTTTTTTTTTTTTTTTATGGTTCATTAAATAATGCACCAAATTATTACATTGTCTTTAAAAAAAAAAAAAAAAAAAGTGCTACATCCTGCATTTTGTAATAATTGTTGCAATATGTAATAAGCTATTACAAAATGCAGCAAAGTTTATTACAAAATGCGTTCAAGAATTTTATTACAAAATGCAACGTTATTACATAATGGGTGAATAATTATTACATTATTAAATATTGCACCATTATTACATAATATGGTGCTACATCATTAACCTTGATTTTCTGCATAACAATAAAAAACGTAGAAAATTTGTCAAACGTAATAAATTCTCATTATGTTCTCCAATAACAAACTAAGGTACTTTTGAATTCCATAGTATTTCTATGAGGGAACTATAAGGGTTAATCTCCAGTGTATTGGAGACTTGGATCTAGTCCTTTTTTTTTTTTTTAACCAGAGCTATTTACAGCAGTCGATGGTGATTGGCTGGCAGTTGTCATCATGTAACTAGACAGAATATAGTAGGTTAATACCTGTGACAATACAACATGTTAAGCCTACAGGTAACCATAGCAACGGTTTCTGCTTTGTTCTATGGCACCAGGTAATTGTCAAAGGTGACGAGGATCAAACCATGAGATTCATAGGTTCCATGTCTTACATACCTGACAGAAAACAGGTTCCCTTTTCAGTGTTACGATGTTATAAATACATTTAAAAAGTGACTATTTACACAGTTGCATTTTTTTTTTTTAATTTTACATCAAGACAAGGCACAGGTGTCAAAACCAGGCCGCAAGATAAATTTGAGTGAAAAATTTACACTGAAGACATAACCCTTTCATGCACGAATTATGAGAACCTAGTCAAGATTTTTTTCTTCAGTGTTTAGCCATGAAAAAAACAATGCGATCGAGTTTTTTTTTCTATGGAGTTACAAAAATATCCATGCATTTAATTTTTGAAGTAAAGAACCATGTGTTTAAAACCCAATATCAGAAAGTGATTTGAAACAATGAATAAAAACATTTTTAATGCTGCTAATCTGAGTCTTCTCACATTTAACATATTCTAATGCTAGTAATTACTCACTTCATCGAGATAATATGCAAAAAAAAAAACCTTCTTGTCTAACAAATAACTGGTTTACACTCAACATGTTACTACAGATCAGGTTTATCAAGAACAGCAAAGTTACAGTAATTATCTGAATTACAGTGTATGGGATGGTGCATAAGTGTCCACTGTGTGGCTGATATGGAACTAAAACAAACAAAACCCATTAATATACAAGAGAACAGCTGGAGAAGAACTGTCCACTGGAGTGGACAGTGCATGAAAGGTTAAGAGTATTAACCAGTGGCGGCTGCTCGTCTTTCAGACAGGGGAAGCTCATTGTCGGCTTACGTTAAAAAAAAAAAAAAAAAAAAAAAAAGAATTAAGAAAATGCTTATCGTACCAAGTAGGCGTCTTTTCCAGGGACTGGACCAGTGTCCTCTCAATATCCATCAGACCTAGGCTGCTTAGATTGCCTTGGCCCATTGTGTTGTGGGTGTTAAACTTCAGCCTTTATAAACTACAGATGCTCCTTTCACTCCGACCTAGCCGACAGTTTGATTGATTTAACTATCTACAAGACGATATTAAACTCGAACAAGAAATGATTAAATTATGGAACTGAAACAAGAAAACGCTGAAATTATGTTAAATTGAAACAAGGAAGTCCAATGAGTGTGTTTTATTTACAGTGCAAGAAATGAACGAGTAATTTCGTAGTGGCTTCCCTTTCTCTTTCACAGCAGAATGTGTGACGGTATTAAACTGAACTGTGTCAGTGAAGGAGGAGATCTGAAAACAGCCTGTCAATCAAACGGGATTCAGCCTTTCGACTGATCCTCCAATCAGCACGTGGGATTCTGGCGTCCAGCCCGGCCGAGCTCCGCCCACAGCTCCATTCACCCCCAGAGACGCCCGGCGTCCGGGGGCAGGACAACATCGTGGCATTTGTCCAATTACCGTCCAGTTTTGAGGCAATGAAAAAAACTGTTCCACTCAGTCCCATTGAAGCCCAGAGACGCCCACAGTCTACGGACAAATGCACTGAGCAGAGATGGAGGAGAAAACAGAGACACGGGAATGGAGGAGAAGTGAACAACATCGAGTCTGTTGGTTTGTGATAAAGCTGATTCTGAACGAACTCATCTTTGAGATGAACGTGTTTCTAATACATTTGTAGTCAATGAAATGTCAACACAATCGTACATATTTAACCATTAATTTTCATAATTTTAGGGGAAGCAGGGCTTCCCTTGCAGTCTATGAGGAAATCGCCACTGGTATTAACATGTTAAAATCATTTTAGTTCAGAGGTCACATTCAGACCAATATGATCTCAAGTGGAATAGACTACTAACATAATAACCTATAGATAATTCCACAGTTTTCTCTATAATAGAATAGAATAGAATACAATACAATAGGCTTTACTATCATTACACCAGTGTGCAACAAAATTGCAGTGTAAAAAAGTAAAATTACATGACGATGTTTAGATTTTCCAACCTATTTGTTCACAAAAACTGTAACTATCCTGAATGTCTTAACCTCCTCAGACCAGCTATGGGTTTTCTGTCCACATTTGTGGACAAGAGTTCCACAACTTTATACAAAAAAAAAAGAAAAGAAAACTGTCCACCACAAAGGACATTCCATACAATTTTTAAAAGCTGCTTCTGAAAAAACTGTGCATCATGATGTTTCTAATATAGGCACTTATTTAATAAAAAACAGAAAAGCTGGTACTTTGCTGACATTTCCTGGGTCTTAGGAGGTTAAGAAAATTAAATGCATTTTTACCAATATTCTGCCTGTTACGAAATGTTTTGTGTATTTGTAGATCCACTGTGATCTGTAAGTTCTTAATGCAAAAAAAAGAAAAAAAAGAAACTGAGACATAATAGACATAATATTGTTAAAATTGCACTTGTTTTTCATAGACATTTCAGGATATTCACATTTTTTGTGAAAGGATAGATTGGAAATACAAATATCTTCATGTAATTTTCCTTTTTTTTTTTTTTTAACACAAAACAAAGAGAAAACTGTGGCGTTATCTGTAGATTATGTAGCATTGTCTGGTCTGATCCCTTCAGATCATATTGTTCTAAACTGAGACACAATATTGTTTAAAATTGCACTTGTTTTTCTTAAGACATTTCAGGATATTCACATTTTTGTAACAGGATAGATGGAAATACAAATATCTTCATTGTAATTTTACTTTTTAACACAAAAACAAAGATAGAACTGTGGAGTTATCTGTAGGTTATTATGTTAGTATTCTA